>NC_049218.1:27196287-27496287 GCF_013347855.1 Anguilla anguilla | reverse complement strand
ATTAACCAATTAAGTGCCGAGTAACAACACAAACCGGCAGACCCTGTGGCTCTTCTGGACCAGAAATAGGTACAGACCGACCTATAGGTATACCCATAGCTATAGGCCCGTACAAAACCATTCTAAATGCACAGAAACCATTTCCCTTCATGTATTCAACAGAAGCGTCTGAGGGAAGCATGCGCATACCATTGTCTAGCTTTTGAAAAATTCACACAAATACTGATTTGCCAATCTACAGGGAAAAATAAGACTTTTAATTGCATTCAGCAACAAAATGAAAATCACACCGGTTCATTTGAATAAAAATCAGATTTTTCATGTCCATATTTCCACTGGAACACGGTGCAATGTACCACGTAATTTAATTATCTGCTGTGTCCTCGCTACAGGCAAGACTTTGCATGAATAACAGACTCCATTCATTTTTCATACCAAATTAGGCTACAGTTTGAGGGCTGTTTAGGTGCGTGTTTGGCAGTACTTTCAGGCACCGAAAAAAGAAATGATCCAAATTCACTCAGGGAAATCCTTGATCCTTTCTTCCTGAGACAAAGAATGAGAGTTGTTCAAAGAAAGGTGAAAAAACCCATGTGGTGTTTTAAAATGCACCCTGGCATATTGACAAGCCTTGGGTAGATGCAGAGTCTGCTGTGTATGCTTGTGTTCTCACTATAATATTCTGCTAATATTTCTGAGGAAGTCATTTAAAAGCTGTGTGAAATTATGAATGTGGTTTGATTAAACTAGCCTGAGGATTCTAGCAACAGAGCAAGCCTCTGTCTTTCTGAACAGGAAGAAGTCAAAATAAAATGCATTCCCTTTAATGATCTCATGAAATAATTAGAGTTCTCTTTGCAGAATTTCCAACAGTACTGATAAACAGTACGGCAACCAAAGATAATTCTTTCAACATCATTATAGCTATTTATAATTTCTCTTCCTTTCATTATGCATGGTATGGCAAATCCCCAGTACGAAACCATAATTAACTTTCACACCAATATTTGAATTAATTTGCCTTTGATCATATCCAAACTTGTGGTCATATTAAGTATATTCTGTGGTCTTATTTACAACTAAACAATACTTTTCAAGAAAAGTATTTTCGTTTTTTCAAAATACGAAATATTGCATTTTATTTTGATATTAATTAATTTTATATATTTTGGTGTAGATTTGCTGTTGGTACAAGACACAAGTGCCAGCAACTGGGTCAGTTCCAACAAATGATTTAAACAAAGTAAATTCCATACAAAATGAAATGATGCCCATTAAGTACCCTCCACCCCCAAATGCCCATCACCCCACCCGTCTAAGTGAATGAATGAACAAAACACAAACAGTAAACAAGTCATTTACGCGTTGTTTGGGCTGGGAAACATTTTACAGCTTGGCTTTTTGTACAGGAATAAAATTAATGAACTGTGCTTTATAGTTAAATTAATAGAGTGCACACGCAATATAAAGTCACATTTTCTTCAGATAGTAAGATGAAAAAACACAGGGCCAAGTTACATTCAATCATTTTGGAAACATGGGGCAGCATTACTTTGGAATAGAACTGGTTTAATTAGTGTGGGCTTAGATATACAATATTGCTTGTTGTAACTTTGCCTCATTTTGAGATCAATACTTCTAACGACAGGCCTAGATTTTGCAAGTTTTAATTAATGAAGTATAGACAGAACTTTTTTGTACAGATTTGTTTGTTGAAAACATTTTTGTTGAGATACTAATTTTGTGTGTCAGCCCACTTGCTTCAGGAACTGAACTGGACTTGTGAAATCAGATTATGGCTTGTTTGCTAATTTCCCACCTCTCTGTTTCTAAGTTCCTTGAATAAAGCCCTCATTTCCTATTTGACTTTGTGTTGGTATTGAACTGTGTGGAGCTGAAACACTGTGTTTTATCACATTAAGTAATGTCATACATTTAATAACTTTTTTACCAGCAGTCATGTTGTATAGTAACATTACATTTATTACTGATGCTGTTCATGAAAACTATCCTGATTATTTATTAATATCATTCAGAAATAAATAACCTAGCCTGTAATATGTTCACCAATCCAGGTATGAGTGCAAAGGCAGTCTATCACAATAAAAATAGATCTAGCTGTAATGAGCAAAGAAAGTTATGATCCTTAACTCAAGGTGCATGTGTGCATATCAATATATTCATTTTCCACAAGCAGCCAACAAATACCTCTTTTTGTTGCTTCCGCTTCACAGAAAATTAGTTATATTAGCTTTGCAAAATTGATTATTTCTGTTTTCATTAAAAGCATGCCCACAGAAAAAAATGTAAGGGCCCCCTCAAGCGCATAAGAGCCAGTTTGGAGCATAAGAGCAGGATTACTTTGTGACTGATCCAGCTCTTAAAGGATTTTAATGGCTTGAATTATTTTTTTTTTTTTTAAAGCTTATGTGTTTATTTGCAAAACATTTAACACCGAGGTATGACATCTTGGGACAATCACCAGTCTGTTGCATTATGCTGGAGCTTCTCGCCCCCACACCACAAAGCTCTTGGTTCAATTTTAAGACTTATCTTTAAGGGACCTATTGGCTCTTGTCCCGGCACTTAACATTACTTTGAGACCGACTGAGTTAAGAGTGCTGGTATAGACTTCTGCTTCAAAGAGTGTCTGTACACAAGGCTGATTCAAACCGCAAAAACGGGGCTCATCTCCAACCCTATGAGCAATTCAGGCCTGGATCCAATGGTTTTGTCATTATGCACTTTACAGTGCAAATTGTGATGGGTGACTAAGAGCACGCCATCTTATTACATTGGTTGGTCACAAAATGATATTTATTTCAAATGCTTGGGTAATCGTTACTGAAATATAATGATATTAACCCATTATGTGAAGCACGGAAGAAAAAAGCATGTCAAAGAAAAATTTCTGTTAAAATAGATTCTTAATGATATCAGATTGCTTTAAAATCCCTTCGGGGCAAAAGCCCCCTAGCGGCCTGGATGAATTACATTACATTACATTTATTTGGCAGACGCTTTTATCCAAAGTGACATACAAAAGTGCATTTCATGGTCATAGACAACTGCTAAACACAGGTTCAGTAAGGTACAATACTTATTTTGTACAGCTATTTCTAGCCAAGACACAGTTTAGTTCACACAGTGAACACTATTCAGACCTAACCTCTGCAAAGCCAACTAGGCAGAAGAATAAGCTACAGATGCCAGCATTCTGATTGGTCAAATCAGACATTCGGTGCTCCTGAAACCAAACAACCAAACCCTTTTTATATCCCAAACCCCTATACAGATGAAAAGATAATAATTCCCACTTGAGAATGATGCAAAAGTGAGTTTCATGAGTCAAAACATGATTTGTAGTGAAATATATGATTATGTTATGATTTATATTTTTTGGATATATTTGGAGACACTAGGGGAGACCAGGGTACACTGCTTACTTTTTGCTTCATAGATCTTTCATAGTTTTGCAAATCAGCTGCAGATTTTGCACGCTTGAGGTCAAGGAGTTTGCAACCCAGGACATGCATAGTTTTACCTCTTTTACATTTGTGATCTCTCAGTATTTCATTTCAAACTTAAGGGGATCAACTTCATTTTTGACTTTCTGCCAAGATAACTGAATTTGGGGCACTTTATTTCAACCTAAATTATGAATATAAGCTAGTTAGTACTGTAAATGGTTCTAGTGTCTTGCTTCATTCAAGCCATTTAGCAAGTCTCTGTGATGCTTACATCTGGAGTTATTACGGCTTAAATAGAACACCCCCTAAATGGGCGATGATTGGCCAGATCTGGCATCGGTGTGAAGGGGTTAAGATAATTTCAGCCACTGAAATAATAATAATGATTTATATGGTATTTAAATTAAAAAATCAAAAGGCTTTAGGTTGTAAATACCTGAGTGTAGTCTGACCAGAATCTGTGAAGATGTACACTATAATATTCCTAAAGGTGGACAGTGTTTTTAATCAGGGTAAAAACATAAAAATATGTCTTAAATAAGCCATTGTCTGTCACTTCTCTAATAGAAACAAGCCTGTTTCTATGGGAACTGTGGAGGGAGCAGGGACACTTACCATGTAGTGCTTCTCCAGGCTTTGCCAACGCTTGAGGCTGCGTCTCTGCCTGGCTTGGGGATCTTCTCCAGGGTAGAAGTGAAAAAGTCTGTCTCCAAACGACAGCTGGCCAAGGAGAAAAACACACGGGACAAATCTAAATTGTGCACTGAAACCGCCCCCCCTTAAGGAGGGGAAGGAACTGGGACTGGCCTGAATTAAACATTCAGCTGCATCATGGGCAATTTGCTTTGTGCACTATCAATGAATTAAAATTCTCCTTGTGCTTTAGTGAGGAGAGGTGCATGGGTCCAGCCCACGGGTCTGAATGTACAATGAACTGATCTTAGCCCTCTGATGTGAAAGGAAATCTGAAGTCATGGACAGTCATGTGTTATATCCTAAGGTAAAGTCATAATATACAGTAGAAGACCTTACCCAGAGTAATTCACAGCTCATATAAAATAGATTCAAATGACTGTATCAGACCAAATATATATATTTTTTTAGATTATCACAGATTATACTTTATTTTTTCTTGAATAATAAAAACAAAGACACAATTTAACCCCTTTCTTAAGCCTGAAAATGACATAGCCAAAAAAGTGGTAATATTCTTGAACATTTTTGGCATAATCCTGGCATAATCCTGGTCTCTTCTGAAAGCTACCTCTTGAGGGTTTGTTTTCCATGAGTTCAAATTACTCTGAATATTACTGAAACAAAGTAACAGAAGATCAAACACAGAGGCAGTCTTTTTCATTTAAAAGATTTCTGCAGTGGATACAGATGCATATGTCTGTGCCTGGTGGGTTTAGAAACACAATGGAGCTGTCACAACACAGCCACAACGATGGACAAATCCTGGTTCAAATTTGATGGCAATACCACCAAGAATGAGAATTCTACATAGTTTAAAAAAAAAAAAAAAAACTATGTCTAGACAAGTTTCCAATAAGGCCATTTGGAGACTCCAAAAAGACAATTGGTAACTAAATAATATTATGGGTCTTTATAGGTTTAAATTACTACACTGGATATTGTATACTGTATATACTATATGCTCCTGGAAAAAGTGTGCTGAAATTAACTTGCTTTCCCCTGCCTGTCACCATCCCCCTCCCTCCCCCCTTCTCTCTCCATCACCCTCCCTCCCCCCTGCCTGTCACCATCCCCCTCCCTCCCCCCTTCTCTCTCCGTCCCCCTCCTTCACCCCTTCTCTCTCCATCCCCCTCCTTCTCCCCTTCTCTCTCCATCCCCCTCCTTCTCCCCTTCTCTCTCCGTCCCCTCTCCTTGCTCTCCCCCTGCCACCTCTGGCAGGAGATCTATAAAATTGTAGAAAATCACAACAATAGCTATCTATTTTACTAATCCATTGATTGAGGTGCACTGAATGAGGTTTTTGTCAAGTACCCCACCCTCTATGAATACATCCCCCAATTTCACATGCCACGTTTATTATTCAAAGGCCTTATTTATAAGCATGTTGAATAATAATAAAATATGTTGAGAATGTATTTAGATGCTCGCCGATATAAAATGGTATCAAGTCCTTCATTGAACACGCCCTCTGCTGTGGAGTCAAAGCTGTTTTTACTGTCCTAAGAAATATTCTCTCAGACGAGTGATTTCTGCTGACTCTTCTGTTTAGACTTAGGCATTTCAAAAAAAACAAAAACCAACAATCTTTTTAGGCATGAAGTGTCAAGAACTTTTTGGCTAGTGCATAACATTTTCAGTGTGTGTACTTAAAAAAGTTATTGTTTGTTTACGCAAGGTAATTCAACGCTTGTCCTTTTATGCAAGCCGAACAACCTATACTCATTGGCTAATTTCATTGGCTAAAATCCTTCTCAGTCGTAACTAAAATAGCTGGCCTTTGCCTGGCTATGTACTGGGCCGAAGTCATACTGTCCATGTCAAGTCATTATTTGTGCACAGTGGGTCCCATTGGCTATACTGAGGAACCGCTTGGCATGTTCTGGTAAGAGAAGCTTATAGCTGGGTTCATCTTGCTCCAGAGAGCCTACAAAAAACTGAGAGAATACATTTTATGTACACGATATTTTTGTCTTGCATGCTTCTGCACATTTTTTGTCAATCCAGATAAGATTGTAGCTGGCTGTCGATATATTAAAGAAGTTCTCATAGTGAAGGATCAATACATTTAAAATGTCATATCCATGTAAGGTTATAACACATTTTTCAAAAAAAAAAATGTCAAAAAATTCTCACGTCTATTATTTTCATGTAAAATGACTAAACTCAGTATTACTGTATATTACTGTTCCTGAGACATAATCTAATACAATTTCCTTTCAGTGCCTCAAATCTATACTGTTCTTGTGGGGTGCCAGAAGACAGCCAATTAAAGCTGCAACAGAACATTAAGATTGTGCGTGCACTTGCAAGAAATAAGCAACTTTTATAACTGAAACCAGCTTCCTTTCAGTCTCAAGGACTTTAATGATGTTCAGGAAGAGACCCTTAAGGGTGTTGAACAATGCATTTTATTATATCGAGCTCGTGCCATTGAAAACAATTTTTAAAGCAGTGATCGAAATGCAATGTTGCAAGCTGACAGCTCGGAAATTAACTCTATTCTCTATTAGGCTTAACAATACGTATATACACATAAATAAAGAAGCACGTGGTTTTTGTTTCGCATTGTTTTTTGATGTTGTAAATATAGTTAGTGGTTGCCTTTTGAATTTGAGTATTCAATTATCCCTTCGGATTAGTCCGCTAATGTCTCCTGGGAACTTTAAACCAATTTACCCGAACCGTTCTAATTCTCCACAGAACTGGTGGGGTGATTAAAGACAACTTTACTTATCTCGCGTGTCGACCAACCTACATTACGATCAAAATTGCATTTTTATGCATTTAATATAGTCAACTATTCAAGACTATTACACACAGTCTCAAAAAATTAAATTATATCTGACCATAGCCTACACATAATTTCACGAAAACGTTGCGTGAATGATATTTCTGTTGCTGCTAAGAGTCTAATTTAATAAGCACGAGTTCTGCACTTATGATTGACACTGTAGATGACTTGATTCTCAAGAAAGAAAAACTGAATTCTCCCTTTCACTCCAACTACAAGCAGGTTTATATACAGTCGGATATGTGTGCGCAGTCTTTTTCCTATATACAGATATTTAAAAACAAAAGTTAGCAGCGCACAACTTTAAAATTTTCACTCCTTAGAAAATACAGTTGGAGCCAAATACGTGTTAAAGCATTACATCATATATGCATTAATGCCCCTCAATAACACACGTGTGCACTAAAATCTATAAAATGCCAAAGATTGGGGCATAGTTGAGCAAACATAAAAGCAAATGTAGATCACTTAACTAGCAAGAAGTGGCGAGCTTGTCCATTGAAATGTATATTTAAAATGTTCAGTAGCCTTGTCTCACCTTTCGGGCGCTGTCAAACCCGTGCTCCATTGCAAGCTGTTGTGCTTCATCATTCGTACCTTCATGCAACTGAACCAAGAGATGGTTTGTAAAAACGTTCTCTTCCGCGGCTCCTTTTGAAACAACCAAGGCATTTAACAATATCAAGACGAACGGTTTCCCATCTCTGCAAAATCCAAGCATCGTGCCTCGCTATAAAGTGTGGTACTGGAGTTATGCGAGGTACTGCGAGCCTCTGCTAACCAAATCTTCAATCAGCGGCCGTCTGGATACATGTCGTCCAGGGCATATGAAGTTGGTCCGGCAGCTCGGCGCTGTTTGTAAGGAGACGATAGCTTGTGTTGGGAGCCAGGTCAGCATTTTCAACTCTCCTTTTCATGTATTTTTCATCAGCTTGTTCCTGTTGGTCTCTTTCGCGTGACGTTCGGCAGATCTTTGTCCAATAAGCTCCAGCGGGTGTGGCTGCCTGCCACGCCCTATTGTTTAAGTGCGCTTCATTTGCTGCTGTGGAAGTAGTTTCAGCACCTTGGAGAATTCCTCCATTGTGCACGAGCTGCCAATAAAGAAGCAAAAGTATAAGTAAAGTGGGTAAGGTGGAAATCGAGAGAGATGCAAACTACATCTGTGGATAGGTGGCATATTCAATATACCTGTTTCGCTATCTTGTGCCAGTCATCAATTAACTGATACTGTTACCATGACGTTACGAAACCAGGCTTGTGTAAATAATAATAATAATAATAATTATTATTATTATTACCTGCAGCAGCCCACTGCTATTAGCACACGGAAAAAATGTTAAATCAACCTCATCGTGGTGTATCATCAACAATTTCTATACTTCAGAATGATAGCGCTGGGGCAAGAGAGAGTGAGAGAGAGTTTCTGTGTCTGACATGTGTTGCTGTGGCAATATGATTGTAGTTATCCTACCAATAAAGCAAATTGAAATTTGAATTGAAAAAAAAATTGAAAATTGAGAGAGAGAGAAGGTGTTGGATGACAATGGTGTGGCAGGATTAAATGTAAAATATTTCCTAGAGGACCATGCTGACTGTGTCTGGCTGGTTTTTCTTTTATTATTATTATTATTATTATTATAATTATTATTTTCAGAATGTGATGTAGTGCCGGGGGACAGGGACGGGGACGAGGACAGGGGTTTGGGGTTGCTGGCAGGTATATATCATCTACCATTTGAACAGAATCATAGAAGCGTAGGATTTGATGGCTTACATCTCTCCCAAGTCCTTAAGAAACCGCATGCATTGTCAACCCACAACAGATTATCTGTCTTCTCTCCTCTTGCGTAAGAAGCCAAGGTTTCAGAATGCTGCAGTATTTCAAAAGGACAGTGCCTTCTCTTTATCTACCTCCATTTTTCCCTCTCAGATGACAGCCTGGAGAAACACATTGGCTAAAAATATATCAGTCACAAGAGTGATATGAACACACCTGCGGATGGGCATCCAGCACACAGAAAAATGTTAAATCAGCTGTAGCAGTGTTGGTTCAAATCTAAAAGAATCCAATAGGGACAACATTTACTCCTTAAGAGCTGACAGTACTCTGTCAGAGGAGATCATACATTTTTATGCTGAAGATTTTATTGTGGCATTTGTAGTCATCATGATTTGCACTTTTCACTCATGTAGAGATTGTGCACAGCCTTTTAACTTAATTTGAGAAAGAGCGGTTCAATGAATATATACAGTATATGTACTTGGTTCCTCCATATTCATAATGGTTTCAGGTCTATATGAGGAAAATCATTTATGTGATACTGTTTCTTGACTATCTCACACACTGTATTTTCAGTCTTTTCATTTTTTACAAACCATGAACGTGATCAGCTTCTCATTTTGAAATAATTCCCCTTGCTCTCGACAAATCACTAGCCAAAGTGAAATGAAACTGTGCTGCACATCTGTATCAAGGCAGCCTCTCAGTTCGGAACCAAATTTGTAATCTTCATTATTAATGATAGTTTAAGCTGCAGAAGAGATGGCTTAAACTAGTCCCGGGCAGTTCTTATGCTTATCACACCTCCCTTAAGGAGTTGCTTCAGGAAATAATCCTGCCATTGCTATACTGGGCACAGTCTAGTCAAGCTGAAGATTAATGGCAAAGCGGAAATGTTGGTGACACACGGAGAGAGTTTTCTTAAGTTAATTACCTGTTTAAAGCTGAGAACTCTGTGTCCATTGAACAAACAGCAGGTGTAAAAAGCAGGCGAAAGCAAGAGGAGTGCGAACTGGGGGCGGGGCTGTAAAAGAGAGAGAGATAGAGAGAGTGAGATTCCCAAAAACAACACCCCAGAGCTGCAAAAAGGCTCCGCTTAAATTATTAAACCTGGTACTGAGCTGCTTCCCTGGGACTTGGTGTATATGTCCTATCTATAAAAATGGGGATAAAATTTGATGCCTGTAATTACAGAAGCATCTGTCTGGGGAAGGTATACTGCAGGATCCTTAAAAGTAGAATAATGACCTTGCTTAACGAGCTCACTGTGCTGCGTGAGACTCAAATTGGTTTTCTTCCGAATCATTGTACTGTTGAGAATATTTATACCCTACAAACCCTGATAAATAAACATGTTCACCAAACCAAAAATGGAAAAAAAAAAATCTTTGCCTGCTTCATTGATGTCTAAAAATCATTGATTTGGCCTGAATGATTATATTGTAAACTGCTTAGAAGTGGTAGAGGGTGCAAGGTATGTGATATGCTTAACTGCATGTACGCTGAAAGCAAGTGCAGAGTGAGAATTGGCAACAGAAGGATAGAAACTTTAGTTCAAACGGGGTTGTGGTGTGAGGCAGGACTGCCGCCTGGTTCCGACACTGCTCAACATCTACATTAATGAGTGAGCAGTGCTGTAGGAACAATCTGTTCCTCCTGGCTTCACACTACATGAGGTAGAAGTAAGATTTCTTCTCAGTGCGGATGCTGTGTCCCACAGAACAAGGGCTACCGCAAAACAAGGTTCTGTTACTGGACTACTGCCTGACCCACACAGTAACAGGTCCGTTGTTAATTCAGCTCTTTAACAGATAACATTTGATCCCACTTTTGAGAGTGGGAATAAAAGTTATCTGTTAAGAGTTTAATTAACACCGTTAGAGCTGGATTATCACAAGACATTTTACTGTGCAGGCTCAGGGAATAAAATTAAAGAAGACTTAAGATTTTCCAAAAAAAAAGGATAGATGTCAGCAAAATAGGTGCCACTTTACTCTAGGCAGCACCAAACTAGAAGACATCTTAAATGATGCTAAACTCAGTCTGACAGTTAGTGCAGAGAATGTGCTTTTTGCAATTAAGAGAGGGTTTTACAAAATTATACCAATCACAATCTGGTCCAAATTGTCAGTTATACAGCCCATTGCACTATACAGAAATGAGATTTTGGGTACACCCAGTGAGCACAAGTACTCTAAATGGGATGTGTATTGAGCAGAAAGCCTAGATTGCAGACTTCTGCAGAACCATTTTACAGGTTCAGAGAAAAAGAATAATGCATGTAGGACAGAATTATTACCTATCCCATTCATAATAAATATCCAAAAAATGAGCACTAATAATCATGTCCTGAAGAACAGTAAAATTTAAATACTAAAAACCCAAGACCTAAACCGAGAAAAAGTCCCCTGCTGTAAATCAACTCGAAGCTTACTGTACAAATCAAATAATACATTCTAATTTGATTCAGGCTTGGACCAGCTCTGTTAATAATCAACCACAAAACATAATAAACCAAATTATGCAGCAAACTAAAAAATCTTATTTGGAACATTCAGACAATATAGCCAAAACTCAAAACAAACTTTATTGCTACTGGGCCATAAAATGAGATTACACATTGGCTAAGTATCTCTTCACCTTCAAAGATGCACAGCAGAGACAGATTCTGCCCAAGTACAGGCTCTGAGGCCACAGCCTGGCCATTGAGAAAGGCCCCCATGCCCATTGTTTTTAAGGCTCCAAGCACCTTTTCATTTCCATAATTACTGTTGAAGTTGTTGTTGTTGCAAATAATAGCTTAGGCAATACTATGCTGATGGCCATGCCAGTCAAGCTTATTTGAATCGAGAGAGAGTGTGTGTGTGTGTGAGAGAGAGAGGGGGGGATCCTTGTTGTGCAGCCTGAATGTAAATTTCTGAAGAATGACTGTGAATAATGTAATTAAGATAACAGAAGGTGATGTATTAGCCTTGATGTGATTCTACAGGTAACATAAATCAATGCTTGTGCTTTCCATTTAAAAATGACATTAGTGCTAATGCTAATGGCCTTACTGGGATTTTTTTTTACACTAAGCTCCCCCTCTTCTCTCTCTGTCTGTCTGTCTGTCTGTCTGTCTGAACCACCTGCTCCCCTCAAAGAACAACACCTGGATCTGCACTGAGTACACTCCATGATAAAGGCAATGAAGGTAAGCAGTCTTTGATCCAAAGTGCAATGAGTACATGCTCTGCTTTCTTCTGACCAAAAAGGCTTTTGAAGTTGGGCACTGGAGAACACATTTACATAAGTGTGAAAGAGAGCACAGAATGCACACACTGCAGGCATTGTTGCAATGGGAACGTGCTTATTTGCTCCTCTCCTAATTTATGTTTATGTCCTCGTGAAAGCATGTTTGTAATATAATTGCATTAGCTGACAGAATGCAGTGTACACAGGATCAGACTCTTGAGAGAATTCATAAAAAGCTGTGAACTCACCAGTGGAGAATGCACATCCTTTTGTAGAACATGTTCTGCCTGCTTCCATGTACTTTCCTAAAATGACTGTTTCAGAAATGGTACAGGCCTGATATTACAATTTGGTGTCTTGAAATTATTTTGGGTAAATGGGGGTAGTTCAGATAAAAGGAGCACTTGAGACGGTGAAATTTTGTGGAAGCCTTCATCTCACACACAACTTTTCAAGTTCATCCTAAAACCTGGGAGATCAGATAGAACCATTGCCCTGTCAAGATCAAATGAACAGAGGGCACTGTGATGGATTTCAGGGAACATTTTCTAAAATAACAGTTCCAAAAGCTTTGGACTAGATTATGAGAATTCATAGTGTACCTGTTCTCCTAACTAATTCTCATGTTTTGGAAAGCGTTTCTGAAAGTATACAGCAAGTGGATCTTTCACAGTCTCTCAAAATGGTGCGTACTAATGGCCGTTAATTAATATTACCAATACATCATTCTTAATTAGCTGGGATATTTGTTTGGTCATTTGCTCTTGACTATGAGAACTGCTAAGCATGTCCTTTACATTGGAAGATAGCTTATTTTTGTGACACACGGACAGATAAAGCAATGGATATTAAAATTCAGACATAAGCAACCGTTCATCAATGCAAATAATACTTTGGTTGTCAAGCAAGTTTGTTCAACATCAACAACAAAAAAAAGGTTATGATTATACCTTTATGTGCAGGAGATACATATGTTCGCCTGCCTAATCTGGGAGCCTATTTCTAAATAGCTGTGTCATTTCTCAGTAGGTTAAGGAAAAGGTCTACCTCATTTGCAGGCTGTGTTTTTCCATTATGTTGCACTCGTAGATAAACGTCTCTTTCTGATTTGCTACGGTGTTGTGTGTGAAAATTGAACAGCGCTGTCAGCCCGCGGTTGTCAAGGCTGCGGGGTGGGTGGGGAGACCGTGTGGATACAGAAGCATTCTGAGGGGCTCTTAGCAGAACTGTGTGAAGCTAGCAGAGCAGGCGATGGGGGATCTTCACCGCTTTTGTTCATTTGCCGCGTGTGAACGCCAGCTCTTCGTCTCACTTTCAAAAAACAGTAGCACCACCTATCCAATGTCAGGCACTTCACACGATGAGCACTTTTCCAAGTAATACTATTACTAATATTTAAAGACAGTGATAGTACGTATTATAGTACTCTTAATGACTTTAGATTAAACAGAAGTTAGGGTTACGAAAACGAGTCATACCTCGACTCCACCCTTTCTCCTATGACCTTCAGTATACGGTGTGGACCAGGGCTGGAGAAAATATATAGAATTATATTCTATATATTCCTATATATTCCTATAGAATTAGGGCTGGTGCAGTGCAGTGAGAACTGGACATAAATGATACTTTAAAGTCACTCAAACATTGCTATCAGATCATGTATACAAGTGGGCTACCCACAGGACTTTCTTACAAGACTAAAACAAACTGGCAGTGATTTCAGTTTTCGCCAGATGAAACCAGCCACAGAAAGAGAGATTAAATCTCATGTTTTCATGGAGCCCATTCAGTATTTTGACCTCCGCCCAGCTCAAATATTGGTGCCGTGATAATAGCTCGGACCACGGCATGTGAAATAAGCCATGTGTTCGGCATTATAATCGCGGGGAAGATAAAAAAAGGCATTATTTTATCTAGCAATGCTTGTTTGATCTAATTCTGCTCGGTCCATCTGATTGGTGAGCAGGAAGAACTGTTTAATCAATAAAGATCAATAAAGAGGCCATTAAGATTAATAAACCAGACAATTCTGTAAATTGCCCATTGACTGCGCCCATAAATAAGATAAAATCCCAGGAAACTCATGGATTTGAACATCAGCAAAAAAAAGATTCACAGCCTATCTGGTTTCAGTTAGATCTTGATAGCACTCTGATTGGTGCACAGCAACGCAAGCATGTGTAATCGTGTGAATTCAAACACAGGGATTGGATGAATACTAATAAACTATAAATTTCACTAAGTACAAGCTTTCTGAGAAAGATGCATTAATATTAATGTTTGTACCATCTATGATTTACCATATTTTAAACTTGTCTGTTTTTTATTTTTTTTTTATTTTTTTTTTTTCCACAGGCGATTGTACAGACGGGTAAATTGTTTACTCATCAGCATGTGGATTGCATAATATTTAATCAATATCTAATAAGCTTTTTGCCTCCAAAACAAAATAATTATGCTTAGTGCAGTTGATATTAGGTCTGAATAAGCCTCAGAATTAGGTTACCCAAAGTAGCTATTTTGGCAAATTTGACCATTGATTCAGTTGTGGGATTTTGGATGAACAATGTTGTAATTCATGTTGACCCCATAATTGTCCAGTGATATAATTTGAAAGATGGTTAATTAACTAGTTTTATTTCAAGGATTAATTTTACTGCATATTTTTACAGTGAAAAATAAAATTAAATAAAATAAAAAAATCAACTGAGAATACATCACACTCGTTTCACCACTTAATTGCCCGCGTTTGGTTGTCATGACAAACGTTGCATAGCTTGGAAACAGGTGCCAAGGCTACATTGTCACTACAATGAGAATAATGAGGCAAATTCTTATAGACACTGTCTGCGGCATGCCATGCCAGCTCTTCAAAAACAGAAAAATATAGAACCCTTACTGCCGGTATGCCTGTCATCCCAATGAAACCTATCAGTACAAAAAGTAGGATGAAGATAAGCAGTCTTAAAAACCGGCTCTTATAGCAGCAATGAGTATACACAGTTTGTATGCGGCACCATGTTTGGCAGTGGTTCGATTTCGGCCAAATTCTCCTCATCACTTATACTCCCAGCTTGACTGGAGGCAAGACGAGAGAGCAAACTGGATGTGCCAATGGGATGCACACAGTGCATACCCAGTGCTCATGGGAGTTGTATTATCCTGTAGTATCACCCCAAATTGCCTTAATTAGTTCAGATGCCTTTTGTAAACTACAATGATTCTGTCTTAATAGAAAATGCTAGCAGAAGGTCACCCAACAAATTGGCTGGCTAGAGTGACTGAGTTACATGCAACAGCCGAATTTTACCCGCATTTGGTGGTCAGCGGGAGTTGTGTGAATGGAGAGTAGCTATATATCATTTTACAGATTCAGAATTTAACGTAGCTCCAGATAAAAAGACACTAGGTGTCTATGGAGAAATGTTCCATCTGCACAAGGACTATATCCAGTTTTCATAAGGATTATTCATTTCAATGATTCACACTAATCTGGATGAATGGGCACTAGAGTCTGATCAATGGCAGAAAACATTATTATTCTAAATGTGCTTTTATTCCTTCTGGATCCATTTGTTTTTTTATTTTTTATTCCTGGGCAAAACGTAAGCATGCAATTCAGCCCTCAGGAATTCAGTCACTTTTTATGAACCGTAATCATTAGATATGAATGATAAACAGATTTCTGTCCTCATAGCTCCCATTATGCATTTTCAATACCTAATGGTCTTTAATTTAATAGGCTATGCCTATAAAAATAACAATGTAACTCGAATAAAAGAGAACACTGAATGCTTTCAGATCTTTGAAATATTAGACAAAGGGAATCTGAGTAAGCACAACACACACATGTTGCCAGGTGGCAAGTACGTTTCTGGCACAGTTAATTTACCGATAGAAAGCTGAAATAGTTGAAAGTCCAGATGTTAATGGCACAATGCAGCAACAGAACACTGCACGTATCCATTCAGGCCCAAACATGGTTAAACCATTCCACCCAGGATTGCAAAGCACAAGAAGAAAATAAGAATCAGATATTAGTCCATCTCTGATCAAGCCACAGATCAAATTGCATTTTACGGCCTCATATTATAGGGCTCATCTATTTAGTATTTCCGCACAATTGCCAATAACATGGCAAATTAAGTCCATAATTTTGCCCCAAACTTTTCAATGTATAAATGGAGCTCTCTACCATCTGCAATTTGACATATACTATGTATTGGTAGTGCCACATAAAAATGATCAAACTTGAATTACAAGCATTGAAACTAAAAACACTTGCCTCACACAGCTGCCATCTCTGTTTATTCACACATGAAGTCATGGACATACACACACAGAGGGGTGTATACACACAGTAATAGCCTGCACACACACACACACACACATATATATATATACACACACAGTGCAGTTCATACAGGAGAAGGATCCTTTATTTTGCCGTTCTGCAGACACAGTGTGTGTCATCCTTCTCCTCACTGCTTTCTCGCAGAGGTGAGAGTGATCCAGATAAAATAGGGACTCATTCCAGAGTCAGCTGAGGGGCCTGGAGGAGGGCAGTTACTAACCTTGAGCCTTGTGTGAAGACCATCCACTGTGTCAACAGGCTCACGGGGGAGCTGACATCAGCAGTTTTGTGCTGACATACTGCCAGGACATGAAGCCTGAGGGGTGAGCAAAACTTCCACCCCATCTCCCCCTTCTAACACACACACGCTCACACACAGAAGGATACACAACCACACAAACACACACGCACACACACACACACACACACATATACATGCACAAAAGCTTACAGACACATAGTAACACACACCTATACATGCACAAATGCTCACACACACTCACACAGTAACATATACATGGACAAAAGCTTACACACACTCACACACTGACACACACTTATATACAGTACACAAAGAAAAGCTTTTACACACTCACACAATAACACAGGCTTAGGGGCATGCGCCTTTCCCCTAAAACAAAGGAGGAAGGCAAACTGTTTCTCAGATCATGCACAAAAAATACTGAACAAAAAATGCTTAGAAAAAAATGGCATCAACCCTATTATCAAAAACACTGAATGGAATTAAGATGACGCACATTTCATTGCAATGAAAGCAAACCAAACAAATGTATGCACTGCAAATAACACAATATGAAAATCTAGCTGAAACTACTGTAGCTATGTGTGATCTGGTAATTTATTTGAATAAGTACACCCGCTGGCCTTTTTAAATGACACGTGGCACTTGTCGCATTGCAGTTCAAGGAAAAATAATGGGTCCTGAAGTTTACATCAGATAGCTTCAGACAGAATTAATTTTCAGTGCACGAGTTCAAAATTATCATGAACTTCTCCCTGCTGACTTACAACATCCACCGTGAAAATACAAAAATGCTAATTTAACATAGCTGGCTTCCGGAGAAATGTCACATATTATTGCCTTCATGTTGAATACAGAGTGGTGATGTTGAGATAAGACATAAATCCAGTTATGCTGATGTCAGTCATTTTATGTCAAAGTAAGAATTATGTGACTGCACATGTAGAATATAGTACACTGAAGCCTGTATTAAATCAAAATTTGTCCAGCACTTTGTCAGTTAAATTAAAGTCTTAACTTTTTCTTAACAAAAACTGTTTGGTGAATTAATTCTGTGATTAATTAACTTGTCACACCATGCTTGCAAATTCATTAATCACTTGTACGTGATTAAAGTCAACAAAACTACAGTATGATTGAATCCAGCCCATAGGCTAAATTTAGTTTATAAATTGTTTATTACTATCACTACATGCAGACAGGATGTCTGGTTCATTGATCTAAGTCAGATCATTGAGCTACAATTATTCATTCAATCCACTCCATGGCATAACCTCTGTATTTAAAAACATACATAACACCATGGCCAGAAACGCAGAAACACATTTCATCCACAGAGAAGCATGAGATCTTGCCTTTTTACAAATTTTACCTGGTAAGTGACTGTCTTCATAAAGTTAAGACTGACATTATTGGCTCATGCAATCCATTCAGTACCATGCCTGTAACCGAGTCTGATTTTCAGTTGATCATGCCCTGCGTGAATAGGAAAGAGGATGACTTTTCCAGCATAGAGACCGTGTCTCTCATATGCTTTGTCTCATGCCTTGTCTTGCAGATTCCTCCTGTTTGTCGTCGAGACTCTTGGATAGATTCTCTTTTACATATTTCCTTCTAGATATTTATTAATGCTGTGCTAAGCAGACTGCACTGCCTCACCTGTGACTTTTTCGGTAACAACCCATGGCCCATTGCTTCCGCCGCTACATCACGGAGGCTGGTTTGTAAAATGAAAAGACCAAAATATTACAAACGTTAACAAATATTAAATAAGCTATATGGATATGAGACCCACAGTAAAGACACACTGATAACAGATTATATGGTGTGATTTCATAATAAATTTCCATTGGAGTACTTTTATTTATTTGGGATAAATGCCCTGAATGCTTCCCTTTAAATGGTTGGGTTTGTTGCTTGTTCCATGGTTTAGATGTTTTTGAGGTCTTAAAATTTTTTGCTTATCAGCCTACTTTGATAGCTTGTGAACTTACCCTACTATCATGGCTGTGTTGTCAACTAAGTATTCATTCTGTTTTAGACCATGTATGCCCTAGGAGATTATGGTTTTTTAAATAAATAATCTCACACCCACAGCAGTCCTTAAATTAAGTTTTCTTACCTCTGGATAACACTTCATGGCAGCCACCACCAGGGACAATTGGGATAAAGCTAATACCTCCTTTAAATGTCAAAAAACAGACTCAGCAAGCCACAATAATAATATAATCCCTTTAGGGACTATAAAGCATTCAGTTCGCATTTGGATAAAAGTCACATGACTACACTGACAATGATATTCTCTGGCATAAAGAGCCAAGCACTTAGCTGTACTGAAGCCATTTTTCTACTTTTTTGCATTCAACAGACAAAGATAGTTTATTCCTTGTTCAATAAGCTGCAATTGCTCTTTACTTGTAATGGGACACCAATCTGGGGAAGCTGCGTTTTCTCTGGAAAATCAATGAAAGCTTGATTTAGCACCCCGATCTCACAAAAAAACACTTTTCTGGCAGTATTCCTTCATTAGGAGCCAAATCAGTCTTTGTGCCTCACAAATCTCTCGCCCTACAAAGTGCGGGGTTGTGGGGGCACAAAGGTAATGGAGACAGCCCAAGGCAACATACAGTATCTCTGCAACACATTCAGATGGGGGCAAATGTACTTCAAAGCAGAGAAGATATGAAATAGTAGTAGAAATAATGAATCGCAAAACCTGTAGAAAACCTGCATATCTTTTCTTGACAGTTCCTGTTTTTTATTCTAGGGAATAAAAACAGAGAGACTGTGTGTCAGAAATCTTCCTGCTGTCGGAGGATACACAGCGGTATAGTCTTGAGTAAATATCTCTTCCTCCAAGACCAATGCTGGCATGTTTGCCCAGAGGGAGAATGGACAGACAGCAGATGACTGCATTGGCTCCACAGACCTCTGAGATCTGTAAAGTCCAGCATACACAGTCAGTGCTCACACCTGCTACTTTGCTTCTGAAGCAAGGGGGGGGGGGGGGGGGGGGCATTTCAGTCCACATTTAGGGATTAACGTTTTCAGGTTCAGTCATCAGATAGGATTTGGTCTATTCAATTACATTTTTTATTTTTATATCAGTATATGCATGGCGATGTAGTCCACTTTTTTTTTAGATAAAAATGTTATAATGTAACACGTTTACTGTGCCTTGAAATGATGCTCAGATTAATACTGAATAAAATGTATTCTTTACATGTGAAGTCTGCTTAAGTATCTGGTATCTGTGTTAAAATAATATCCCACGTGCTGGTTCATATTCCGATGTGAGACATACAAGTACAGTGCTGCAGATCAGAAAGCGGCCTTCTCATGTGAACCAGACCTTCTTTAAGTACCCAAAATGAAGGGGGTACTGCCTGCCAGCTCCCCACACCTGCAGCCTTCCGTCACACCGTGAGGTCTGCCCGTCACTCTGTCACCGCACCACACACAGCAGCCACGCTGGTTGCCATGGTGATCTCCTCTGTGCTTATGCCACCCAATGGCCCCCTCACTGAGCTTAAGTACAGCTCCCACACACAAACAAGCAGAAATAAACTTCGGTTAGCACATGCACACAAAAACATATACATACACACACATACACAGACACACAAACAGACAGTTTTTACTGCCCTTTACAAATTTAAAAGCCTCAATAAAATCACCCCTGAGTCTCCTTTTACTAAGCTTGAAGAGGTTAAGCATCTTAAGTCTTTCCTCATAGCTTTTATCTTTCATACCAGGAATAAATTTTGTTTCTCTTCTTTGAACTTTTTCCAGAGCCTCTAGGCTATATCTTTCTTGTAGTACGGTCCCCAGAACTGCACACAATACTCCAAGTGTGGTCTAACAAATGTATTGTATAAGATAAGTATAACTTTCTTAGATTTATACTCAATACTTTTGGCTATATATCCCAGCATCCTGTTGGCCTTTTTTGCCTCTAGCCAGGCAGGGGCTTGTGTTATTTTTGCACTGTCTGCAGCAACCTTGGTCACTTCTTCAGCAGTCAGGCCCCGATGGGCACCTGATTGCGGTTTTGTCCAGCCTCTGACCTTCCCTTCCCCTCCATCTCTCCATAATGTGCCTCACAGTTGTTTGCCAGTTATTCCCAAGGCCCAAATTCCACAGACAGATTGATGCTGTTATATTAGTTTTGGACAAACTTGGGCACAGAAGAGAAATCTCTGTAAATAAGGACCTGAACATTATTACTATGGGTTCTAAGGTCCGCACAGAGAGACTGGACAAGTATTCACAAGCAAACAAGTTGCGAAAAAATTCACAACGAGGGGAAATATATCTGTTCTTGTAATAGGTGGATTGATTGAACTGAGATGTAGATACAGACTTGGCCAAATGGGTCTTCGCTGTCGCAGTGTCATGTATAATAGCTGATATTCGAACGAAGACCATAATGAAATTAGAACAAGAAAACAGAGAAGTAATAGGACGAGATGAGATGCCGGTTTTTCTGGTTGCGAGACCTAAATGAAAAAGGGAAATGGCAGACCACGCTTTGGCGAGAGTGGGGAGTAATGTATGCGCCAGCATGAGTTTGTGCAACTTGAGCCGATGAGTCATACAGAGCCGGCACCGCCACTTTTTGCATTAAGATTTTATTACTATCCCAGCATGCATTAGCACGCCCCCACTCTCCCCTGCTACAATATTTGCCTGAATCAAAAGTGGAATTCATTTAAAAAAACGGGTACCGTCATTTACCTCAAGAAAGATCTATGATTTCTTGGCCTCTATTACAGTGTTTTTTTAACCGCGCATTGGTCCAGAAATTCCCAGTGGACTTAAATTATGGAAACTTTGGACTTAGTTTTAATAATTTTTATGCAGCAGACAGTTTTCACAATTACAATTCACCACTAGTGAGTTTCTCTAACAGTGCCTTGGCATACTGTATCTGCCATCTCCTGTGCCCATGTGCGTGAAGGGTGTCACTGCTGAATGAATTCAGCTCCTATTACAAACATCTCATTTCATTTAGTGGGACAAAGATGATGGTGAGACCTTCTATGCTCATATGTTTTATTAACCAGCATTCTGGCACTGCCAAGTATATTTTCATAGTTCACACTAAAGAGCATATCTTTTGCATACAATTCTAGACTGAAATAACTTCAGAACTCAAGACGGTTAAATTATTTCAACTGGCAAATTAATTTCTAGGTGCCATAGTTGGAATAGTTAATGGTACAAGTGTCTTGCTTAATTTTCCAAGTCTTTGTGATGCTCACATCTGCAGTTAACAAGCCTTACATAGAACACCCCCTAAATGTATCAGCCGGATTTAGCATCTGCGCTACGGGGTTAAGATTCTGCCGTCGTCCTTGAGAGCAGATGGACCGTTTACACGGTGCATCTGTTGGCCTGCTTTACCATTCAGCAGGCAGCGTCTTCCTTGGGCGAGCGGGAACTCACTGCCCTTCCCTCCCATGCCCTTTGCCTCATGTTTGTGTTTGAGCCAGGATTCATTATGCAGAAGGAGGGGGGGATCTGTGTATGCATATACAGAGGAAATCATACTCAAAGATCTCATTGTCTGTAAATAGAACTGTAGATTACAGATTAGTTGTGGTAAAGGTTGAATGGTGCGATAAACATTATTAATACAATAATGAAAAAAACAATTATTCATCCAGTATATTATTTCACACTTTCAACAGACGATTTTAGCCAAGTCACAACAGCACAAAATATAACTGAAATTAATCAATAACACAATTAATAGTTAAATTATTTATAAAGGAAAACTAATTATTAGTGAAATCATTAGTAAAATTATGAGAAGACCTTGAAATCTATTCAAATGATTGTTTACGTGGATTTTCATCAAGCAAAAAACATAGGTTAATTTGCCATCCATTTTTATTTATTTATTTATTAATTTTGGATTTATGCTCTTTCAGTGTCCCCTGCTGGCCAAAAACTATTAAAGCATCCGTTCCTTTGGCCGAAAGTATAGTCTGGGTTTTCAGCAGCGGATCCTTGAAGGTCCTAGGGACCCCTGTCCAGACTTGTTATGCAAATACTATACATGGATTTGGAAAAACATTTCAAAATATAAAACCTTTTTTGAAAATAAAGCCTTTTTAATTTATAATGGGGGTGGCCAGATCATAAAATGTTGAAAACTGCTGAAGATGGTGCAACCAGTTTAAGGGAGCAATTCTTTTTTCATATGGGTGATATCGGTGTTAGATAATTTTGATTTTGATTAAATAACTGAAATATACATTTAAAAAATGTGTTTTCTGTTTACTTGGGTTCCTTTTGTCTAATAGTACAATTTGTCTAAAGATCTGAAACAATTTATACTGACAAATATGCAATAATAGAGGAAATCAGGAAGGGGGCAAATACTTTTTTGTATGTAGGTATTGTAAGTAACAGTGAACCTATAAAACTAGCTTGCCGTCTAACCCAGTTGAGAGGGACTAGAAAGTACGTGTTCTTTGCTAAGTGTTACAGGGTTTGGGATATTTACTGAAACTGATATTTACATTGCAGTAGAATAACATAGTTAGAACAAATGTTTTGATTATAATTATGCTTTTTGTTAATAAGTCATTGTATACGCGGTACAATGACCTCTCTGGGATGTGCATTGCTTTGTTTGAATTACTGCAATTCAATGCAGTATTTATACACAGCCCCTCTGATTATTCTTTACGTTTGAAGAAACTTCTTATTTTAAGACAAGGGTGAACATTCTCATGAAACCCGTTTGCCAGGATTGAAACAAAAAAAAGATCATATCTAGTACATTTCCAGACATTAAATTTCCACTGCTCCAGATTATTCTACATGAAAACAGTCTTAAAGCAAAAGCACACTGACGAAATATCACTTCTAAATGCAATAAAACAGGACTTGTGCAATTCTGCCAACTGAACTAAAACTTGATATGAACAAGCCCTCACTCTTCAGTGAAAATAAGACTTCTTCAAACTTTCATTCTAATACATGCTTTATTGGAAAGGTAATGCAGAAGAATGTGTATCATAATTAGGAGAAATAAGTTTCTTACTACAGCAAAAATTAAGAATTTCCCC
Organism: Anguilla anguilla; assembly: GCF_013347855.1. Classification (NCBI taxonomy): domain Eukaryota; kingdom Metazoa; phylum Chordata; class Actinopteri; order Anguilliformes; family Anguillidae; genus Anguilla; species Anguilla anguilla. The sequence continues at coordinate 27,472,618 of NC_049218.1, read as the reverse complement.
ACTGAAAGGGGCTGAAGTTCATCAACTAATAAGTCCAATGACAAAAAAGTACTGAAGCATTCTTATCTCATTGGTGATGTGTGATATTGTTCATTATCCTCTTCTCAGGCTTAATCACAGTGGAAATCCAAGTTCTGGAAAAAAATAAAAAATAAAATAAATTTAATGGAACTACTACAAACAAAAACATTTTACCCACATATTATGAGGACGCATCCTGGGGCAATTATTCTCAAAAATGGTAGCTAATTAAACAGGATGAGTGTATAAGCTCCCCTTATAAATCAATTCTAATTTTTTTTTGTTCTTAAGCCTTTTCTGTTGGCTGAGATTCAGACTATATACCTTCATTAACTTTTCAGGAATTAATTTTGCATTCACATACAAATGAGCAACATATAACATGTAGCATTTATAATGAGAATTCAGTCCCAATATGCTTCACAGTTTAGCCTGGGCTAAACCCCCATATAGCAAGCCAGAGGTAAGTGACCCGGAAAAACTCATGGGAAGACATGTAGGAAAGTGATTCTAGCCCAACAGACTCCCTCAATGTCTTCCCTGAATTACAATGGTTAAACATTATTAGCATGATATTTAGTGCTGCTAGGCGTTTAAAACTGTGACGCTCATAAATATGGGTGAGACAGCCTTCTGTTCGATTCACCCCTTGGCATCAAGCATCTGTGGCCAGACGGCATCTGAAACTCTGAGGTCAGAACGCAAGTGGGGTCGTCTAATAATCTTTGCGCTAAATTAAGCTGGAGGTGACAGCCATCTGTGTTTCCACTCACGGTGGTGGGCATCTTCTCAGTGCTCTCCTGGTACACTTGCATCTCGGTCACCAGGTTGCTGGGGAAGTAGCCGATGAGTCCCATCTGGTCCACGTACCGGTCACTGTACACCTGCCACAGAGGGGACACAGCCTCAGGGAAACAGAGAGAAAACAGAACCTGTGTGTCCAGGGATGTGTGTCCTCAGATGAGGGAAACCTGTCATATCCATTCTGTCAGACCCCAGAAACTGCCAAAAATACAAAAATAAAATAAATGAGGGCCTTGCGCCATACATACCAGCTTGAAATAGCAGAAATGTTTTGAGGTTAGTGGAGGACAACTGGTTAGATGGTTGTCTTTCTGGTTGCAAAATAAAGAGCAAATAAGTGAGAATCTAATAATTGAGAGAGAGCATTGATCATGCAGTTGACATACACTTCCAGACCAGAAGACTCCACCGCCCTCCTCAGGAACCAGTTTGGAATAGACGTAGATCATCTGACCGCTCTTGATGTTGATAAACCTGCAGTCTGGAGCAGTGAAGTCACTGATCGCTCTAGCCACCGATATGGTATCTGTGAGAAGAAATTTGTTTACCAACAACACAGTAAAACAGGGCTGTCCAATCTTATCTGAAAAGGGCTGGTGTGGGCGCAGTTTTTTGTCTTAACCCGGCACTACGACGCCTGATTCTACTAATTAACTAATCATGGAGTTCTATGAAGACCTTGATAAGATAATCAGGTGTCATAGTGCTGGGATAAAATAAAAACCTGCACCCAACCAGCTCTTTTTGGATATGACTGGACACCCCAGCCCCAGCTAGATCTAAAAACAGCCCTCAGAAATCCGCATGAAGCACAAGCAGCAGCAAAACAGAGCTAGAAGAACAAAGTTGTTGATGACAAAGTTCATGGCCAATCATTTCCCTTCTTGTCTAGTGCTAACTTAGCACAATCTGAAACCTGGTCTTGAACACTCCAAAGAGCTCTGCTCTTAATGATAAATAAGTCACAAAGATATAATGAAGCCCACTGATCTCCTTATGGTAATAATAATCATAAAATCTGAACACTTCCTCAGTTCAGAGGAGCGATGCACTCACAAGAGCAGTCCTTGTCTGCACACAGCTTGCTGCTGGCCAGTTTCTCCATGGGGACGGAGCTGGTACGTCTGCACACAGAGCTCAGAGTGAGGAGCAGGAGTCCGTGGTGGAGCAGAGGAACCATGTTGGCAATGTGGAGCACCAAGAAAATTACTCAAAGCTGCGGAATTCCGCTACATGCTCCCTCTCAGGTTCTCAAACAACCTCCTCCAATCAGAAGGGGCCTGCTCTGAATTCCAGAGCCATACCCCCAACATGTGGCAGATAAATTTCCTAAAACTCTTTCCAACTTTCCTTAAAAACATCTGAGTTCATGTGATCTTGTAACTTGGACATGAGGTTGCATAGCCGATTCAGACTTTGTCTCTGTTGCTGTAATCACATTGTGAAAATGGACACGTCACCGTGACTTCCAGCAATATGAGTTAAGTCCTAAGACCGCTTTGCATATTACCCATATGATGCATTTAATTGTTGGGAATCATTGAACTTGCACACTCATCTCAAAGAAATTAATTGGAATTTTCCTGACCATACACATAATACATACACTTCTGCATGTGAATAAATATACAGGTATACATACATTTAAAAAGCTTAACCAGCAAGAGTCCTGAAAAACTAAAGAATTCTGCACCTGTAACAATCAAACACACACACCTCTTGTCTATCTGGCAAATACCTCAGGCATTCAATAAATTGCTAATGGGATTATAAATGTAAATATTTCCATTTTTATTTGTTCTACAGCCAAAGCCAAATAAACATACCAATTCCTGTAGGGTTGGAACAGAAATTAAATTAAATGTAAATTATGTCCATATCCAATTCATGAATTAAATTTTCAAGTGAGAATTACTTTACCTATAGCATAGGTTCAAATTGTATGTTGACTTAGTACATATCAGCACAAAGTAAATTATAAAGGAATATTTTCCATGGCCCATGGTGATACGAATACCTGTACAATGACATCAAAAATAATTACATCAGGCTATAGACGGCTTTACCTTGTGCTAAATATTTTATTAACTCACAGATAAATGCTGTTGTTGACTGTCACGCTAGTTGCAGATATGACTGGGTGGGGGGTGCTTGTTAAATGAATGAACTATGCGACAATGGTGGCAAAAGTTGTTGAGTATCATCTACTAATAAAGCCAGGACAGTTGGTTGTTTCCACTCATAGTATGGTTGGAGTAGTACTGAATGTCTAGTTGAGCCCAGAGGGGCATGTGCAAAGGGATTAAATGAGAATGAACTTGTAAAAAACTGCGGAAGCTTTTTAAAAAAAAAACTTCCTTGTGATACTTTTATTACTCTAATCACAGGAGACAGCCACTTTTGTTTTCAAAAAAATGAAACAAGATAAATTTCCCGCAGTCCATCTCGTTTCCAAAGGATTTCCCACATTCAGAACCAAAGCACAGATGATCCTCAACTGCCTAAAAAAGCATTTATTACAAAAAATAAAAATAAAACAACACAAAATCATCATGAGGAGCAGCTAAAATGCTGCCACAGTCCACAATAGCCTCCCGCCCGTCTGTCGGGGCTACTTCTTGGCGTAGGTGATCTTCATGGCGCAGGTGGAGGTGATGCGGAAGCCCTGCAGCGCGTCCCTGGCCACGCCCGCCTGGCCCTCTGTCTCAAACTCCACGAAGGCGATGTCGTGTCTGCCCGGGACCAGCCGCACCTCTTTAAAACCAGGGAACCTGGCAGCAGAACCGGACCGAGCAAGACCAATCAGCAAGCGCCATGTCACAATATATGCACTCAGAGGAAAGAGCACTACTGCTTTTAGAACCGACAAAAACAATTACAACAGTAACAGAACAATGCCTCAGTAAAGTAATACTAATACCAAAACTAATCCTACTAATACCATTCATTATTACTGTTATTATTATTTATTATTAACAATAATAATATGAATAACAACAACAATAATAATCATCTTCATCATTCATACAATAAGTAATATAAACGGAATACTATGACTTCAGTATAATTACCATTAATCGCAACAGTGTGACTGTTACGTGGATTGCAGATACAAACTATAGCCTGATATGCAGGCTTATTTCAGCGTGCGGTCATAAATCTTGATCATGGTTAAAACTCTCCTTCCACTTACTGATTGAACAACATAGACAGCATCATCTCATTGGTTTCCTCTGGAAGATTGTTGAGGAACAGGATGTAGTTTGGCGGATTGTCAGGAGTCTAGAAGGAAAGGGCAATGAAATGAAACATCATTTAACACATGGATGGAGAAAGGAAAGAAAAAAAAAAACCAGCCACAGAAAATGCATATAATTCATATCCACGGTCGTGTCAACACAATTGCATGGAATTTAGGCTTAGGCTTTTAGAATTAAAGGTAGCTGCCCACAAATATTCCTCATTCATCATTCACAACAATGAAAATTAAGACAATTTCAGTGACAAACATCAGGTAACACATATGGCAAAGTGGCAGAATTTTTTTGTGGACTATTTCCCCAAAAGTCAACAGAACATATTCCCAATGTGCTTAGAATACATACCTGTTGAGCTGGAGCAGCATTTGGCAGTGCATTTGTACCCTGTAAAGTATGAAAAATTATTAAAAAAAAAAAATTATATTCAGCATTTCTATTCTCCTGTAGCACATGCCTGTAATACACAACTTTCCATGAGGGGTGTGTTATAAGGTTTTTGTAAATCACTGACAGTTTTATCCAAAATTAAACAGCAGTACTACTGGAACAATTTTTGACCAGCTTTGAAACCCAAGCCACAGTTTCCAGAAAAGGTAGAGATTGTGGTCAGAGCCTTAACCACAACCCAGCACGGGTTCCTGTGGTGACACACAGAGCCATGAGAGAAACGACCGCAGGAATGCCATGGTTACCGGAGCTGCTTTCTTAGCTGGGTTCGCCGCTAACTCCAGAGCCTTCTTCTTCTTGTCTTTCTTCTTTTCCTTGTCGCCGAACGTGCCGCGCATTTTAGAGATGACCTCAGAGTCCGTTTTGGCATACTGTATGCGCTGAGGACAAATGGAATAAGAACCATTTAAAGGATAGGTCTGGTGTTTTTGAACCAAGGCCCTATTTTAGGGTAATCTTGGACAATCGTGAGTAGTGCAGATCAAAATTTCGCTAATCGCTTAAAAAGTGGGTTTCATACTTTTTGTTGCATCCTCAGACATGGCTTCCATAGGAATACAAATTTTGCAACCTTAAAAAACCATGATAAAATGCACCTTCTATAAGCAGAAAACTTTTTTTCCCCCAATGTATTCCTATGGGAGCTGGGTCTGAGAAAAAGGTATACAACTCAGTTTTTCACCAACCAGTTAAAATTTGGTCTGCACACCTCACCTGATCTAAAATTATCCAAAAATAAGGCCTGAAATGAAACAAAAATTCCTGAACAGATCCCCGCTCCACTCCCCTTAGCAGACACTGTTCATGCAATATGATTTTAAGTTATACTTGCAAACTGTTAAATTATTAAACAAATTCTAAAATATAAGAAACACAATTTGAACACAGCTTACCATAGGTTTATTATAGAAAGGAAATCCCTGCAGTTGGCGAAGAGCATTTGTAGAAGAGCCCAGTTCTCTGAAGACAACAAACGCCTGTCCTCTCATCTTCATCGTCTTCAAGGCTACAATGTCAATGATCTGCCCGAACTGAGAGAACAGCGCATACAGCGATCGCTTCAGCTCTGCGGAAAAGTGGGGACAAAATGATTATCCATGAGTTGGCCTGTTCAGAAGAATTATAATTTACAAATAATAACAAATAATGTGCGTATATTTAGGCGACGGCATAACCAAGGCATAATTCGCATACCATTGATCACAATATACCGGAATGTTTGCTATCAGTGTCCTTGTTGGTAAAGAGTCATCTTGTGGACCATGAGTTTGGTAATACACCTTGGCAAAGCACATGGCTAGCTACAGTAACGTAAACTTACCTTCTTTTTTAACTTTGTCATTTACATTGTTGATGTAAATGGTGTGGTTGGGTCGTATGTCCATGGCTTGTGTCTAAACGTTCACCTGCAATAAAAGACAAAGAATAATCATTACATATAAGCTGTATTTTTCAACTGGTAATTTCGTATTTAGACAACTAAAGTTAGTTAAGTTCAAGTAAGTTACTCAACAATGATTGTCCCTCGCGTTCGTTCGCTTGCTTGCTAGCTAGCTATAATTTAACTCGCAAATGTTGGGTGTACATTCCCATAAAATCACACCAAAAAGAAGCTGAACACTTCAGCTGTTATAAGCGATTAACTCAATTAACCAAGTTTGCCATTTTAAAATAAAGACCATTAAATTTATAAATATCCAGCAAGGAAACAAATGAAAGAAACTCACACCATCCGCCGTTTTCGAAATACCGCCGGAAGTGATGAGAGGTGTTCACTTCCCTTGTCTCGTGACAATATATCCGGGTAACACAATGCACAAATGGTATTGAGTTCCTAGCTGATGTCCAAGTTTCAAACGAGTAGTTTACAGTAGTTACACGATGGGAAAATTTTACATGCAGTGGATTTGGTAAACGCCATGATGAATTTTCAGAGAAGGAAATATGAGACTCAGTTGTTGGTGGGAGGTTTAAAAATGAGATATGGGAGCATACGTTATGCATTTGTATGAGGTTTTTAAATATATAAATTATAATTAATAAAACTTGATGTAGTTTAGTACCAAAACATAGGCCAACTGATAATGTCATTTGGTTAAGGTGTATACATAACACATAATGTAAATATTCTGCCATTAAGATATTTTCAGAATGTTCATATTTTTATTTTCACAGCATTATTAACTTATTAGGATTTGTATCTTTTTGCAAAAACCCAGAGAAATTGAATAGTCGCCAGGTTTATAGCTGCTGTCATGAGAATATTCAGGAGGCCATTCTGATAAATTAAACCTCGTGGCTGGTTTTACACTCTCTGTGTGTGGGTGTAACATTACATGAATTACCTGTGCTTTTGTTTGCAGACCTATAGCATGAGCCAAGGAAGTAATCTGCTTTTCTTTTTTGTTTGGAATGAAGTAACATATGGTAAATACTTTAGTTTTCAAAATAAATAAACAAAACAAAAATGTTTACTGTTTGTACAGAATATTTAATATGTACTTATATGTAGTTACTTAACCATTTAATATTGATGTATTTTTGCTTTTCTTATTAATATGTAATTATAATTTTGTAATACATAATTTATGTTCATTATAAATTATATACTATATTAAACAGACTGTATATTTATAATAAGTATGCATTTATTTCAAGTGATCTAGCTGTCTTAAAATCCAAAAAATTCTCTGTATATTCAGCCGATATAATGTGCCATTTGAATTTAGCATGAGCCTAATCTAATTTCAGCACTTTTTGAAATGGTTTGTGAGGAAGAGAACTGTACATTGATGTCAAGCCAGTGTTTTTTTTACTGGTATTAGTGTGCCACCTACTGGGCCGTTATGCAGTTGGAAAGTTTTTTTTTGTTTTTTTACCCATTGGTTTGGCCTTTTCTGCTGTCTGTCTCCTACTGTGACAACCAGTGTGCTTTTGGTTGGTAAGTTTTTGTGTCTAAATAAATGGTTCTGGTTGGATAGGCAATGACAGTACATTTGACTCAACCAGACAGAGGGTAGGATTAAAGATTTTACAATAACGATGCCTCGTGAACTGAAACTAATGAACTGGATAATTACGTCAGGCTGTAATTCTGTTTTCCAGTGTAGAAAACAAAATTTGCTTCTACAGGATGCACAAATGGGAGCTTAAACCACTCTCACTTCACATTCTAGAGCTTTCTAGTAGGGATACACAATGATATCAGTGTTGTACTGGAATTGGCTAAAAGTAGCTTAAAATGAACTAAACGGTATTGGCCCGCTGCTTAGATTATGACCAATATGATGGGCCTATATGTTGATGTAATATGCATGTGCAAGAGAGTTGATTGAAGTGAAAATATCATGCTCAAAAATGACCTCCGGTTTATTATTCATTTCTAATGTATCATTTTAACCAGCCAAACTCACAAACGAAGCCAGGAAGAGACTCTGTTGCTCTTCAGATTTGTGCCCTCTGCTTCATAATAAAATAAGCACGTTGAAATATTTTGTTATCCCAATAAGAATAGTTAACATTCCCCCTTCATAAGTGGTTTTGCATCTGCACTCATCTAATTCTGCCACAAATGTGGAAACTTGGTTACAACTTGCATTTGAGCTGTAGTATTAAAAAGTGATTTTTTTGGTCCAGAATTTATATATTGTGCACCCCTATCTTTTATTATAAATACCCCCCTTAATAAAAAAAGATTCAGCCAAGACAACTCAACTTGGTTAGTAAATAGCTGATAGCATTTTTTAAATCTGTTTGAATGTGTGCATTTTCTTAGTTCAATCAAGGTTAGCAACCATTTGTCAAGTAGTGAACGTTAGGGTCCCAAGTCTACATTTCTGTTAACAATTATTGCTCTCTCTTTTCTACTGTTTACTCAAGTCAAACTGAATATCATTTGTATATGTTGGTCCTGAGTTCAACTTTAAACACCGTTTAAATGCTCATCTGTGCACATTTCTTAGACAGATGCCTTTAATTAGAACCGGCATTTTGCTCAATGAATAGAAAATTATGAAATGCTTTCATCAGCAACTGCTGACTATTGCAGAAATAATTAAGTTATCCGTGATCTCTGCTGCCTAACACTGAGCTTGGAGTATTTAGGAGACAGAGACAGAGCTGTGAACAGGACTGAGTGTAAATCAAGTGTTGAGATATATGCTAGACAGCAACGTAGATTGAATCTCCCACTGAACTGACACTGAGAGCTCTTTGAGGGGAATTCATGTTGTCAGCATCGTGAGAAGATGTAAAAAGCAAATAATTAAAAAATCAAACTCCATGAAGGCCCGGTGAAATAGACGCTTATTAAAACCTGCTTTGCCCCCCCCCCCCCCCAATTAGAATTACTTATTAAAATTATATTCCACCTTAAACAACTGGGACATGGCAAGGCCCTTCCATATTTAATTTATTTTTATATGGGAATGTATTTTGGAAAACCACTGTCCTTATAAGAATAAATAAAAGAATAGTTTATTTGGAAAAAATATGAAGGACTGGATCTACTGTGCCTGGATGAACAGCTGTCCTTTCTTTTAACACATCCCCCAGGAGATTATCCCGTCCTTGTGGTCTGTCCCCACTTCCATCTCCAGACTCAATTTACAGGTGTGAAGAAATGGCCGCTGAAGCATTCGTGAAGCCGGAGAGATCAGGCCGCTGTCAGAGCCATCCTCAGCGGCGGCGGACATGTGCTGTCAGGTGTGACAATCTCATCACACTCCGGCAGAAGTGTGCGTGTGTGCGGAGGACCGAGGCGACTGCCATCTACACTGATGTTGATTCCCAGGGCTGATAACTGAAGTGGCACTTCTCGTGGATTGGCCTTATATTTACCATTACTGACATTGCTTTTTCTGAGAATGCTGCTAAAAGGGCAGCTAGGTATACAGTATGTATTTTTTTGAAACGTAGTTGCATTTGGCTTGCTGTTGACATTACAGGCAGCTCGCCGCAGCTGTGCTACTCTGGCTCAAGCTACAGTCAAAGGGGCTGGGCTTTCGATAGTGCTGGGATGGGAGGCTTGCCAGGTGATAGCTTTGTACCAGGTGAATAATCCTGCAACTGTTATGGGGATGCTATTCTGTATGAGAGCACCTACAATATTTAAGTTATGATGACTGAGATTGTCACATTGTGTGCATTGTTTTGATATTGGAAATGAAGGTGAATGAACTGCATAAAGGGTTTTTAAATGAAAACTGCATTTTAAGTCAATTACAGTCAGGTTTTAGACTAGGCCAAGTAACTATAGTTCTGCAGTTGTGTTAGTGGTAAATTACAGCAGGTTTTTAATTCTGTACAAGTTGTATTTAACAACTGAAACTGGTTTTAAATGTAGATAGAAACCAAACTACAAACTGTCATTGGTGCTTCTTCACTTACAAGGCTATCTTAGGCAAATGTATGCTTTATTTCTTTGCTAATTTGACAGAGAATATTAGCACTTATCTGCATATTATGCTTTTTAAAAGTACCTTTTCTTTTTTTGAATTTGGAAAAATGGCTTTTAATGAAAATGCAACCTGATCTGGGACCATGCTGAAAAACAACTGGGATAGGACTGATGGTCCTATTACTTCGGCGGAATACCATGATCTTGAATCTATGGTGTCTTTTTTAATCTGTTGTCTTGTGTGATTATATGTTGTATCTTGCCTTTTGGCCAGGACTGCATTGCCAAAGACATATTAATCTTAATGGGACTGTCCTGGGAAAAAATATTTTTAAAAAATTCCTTTCAACTAGGGTGGACAATATTAGTCATCCTAGTACAGATTTATCCCTTTGCAGAGAACAATGATTAGTTGAGGAGACGCTTTACAGTTGGTGACCGATATTGCTGACTCCTGTCATTATAACCTAATAGTGATCAAAGTTCTCTACCTTTTCACCTCTTTGCACTCCTGTGTGAGAGTATCAGGATTCTACTGTTGCCAAATATGTCCATTACCGCATGTGGATAGGTGTGTCTCCATCATATCACCTGTCTCTCAACAGTCAGACCTGTGTAGTACAGACACAACCTGTGTACTTCGGTTTGGCAACAGCCTCTGACAGCAGCAGTGCAGTGGCAGGAGAGAGCTCGTTTTGAAAAGGGTTTCCAACAGAGACACACAGAGAGCTGTTAGGCAACAGACATTTTAGCCTGACATAATAAATGGGTCAATCTATTTCAGAAAGGGTGCGTATTATTTTATGATTTACATTCCCTGAGGTAAGCAAACCCTGAGGCCCTGACTATGTTTGATTCATAATAAACCAGAACGCAGCAGAGAAGCTGGGTACTTCAGATTCTGTGGCTCCATTGCACCCGCTGGCTGCTGACTGAGCCGATCTCTGATGCTTATTTATGTCTGACTGTAATTATACGCCATCAGGCTGGATATGAACAGCTATTTGTCTGTCTGTCCAGATTTTAATTACGATGTATGCTTACAGGTGAGAAGATTGAATTTTAATGAGCCCTGTAGTTCCCGGTGTAGCTTTGTGCAGCTTAGCCAGTTCAGATAAGTGGAGTATGCTGCCACTTCAGCTGACCTCCCCAGATAGAGGCAGGATTGGTTGATACACACCTGTCCTCAGCTCCACTGCTGTTGCAAGCTAAGGTCAGTGGATTTCATCATGAATCCCCTGAGGGCCAGGAAATACCAGAGAGAGAGAGATAACAGACCTCCTGAGAGCCAGGCCTCAGTCTCGGACAACTCGTCCCTGTGTGGCCTATCACTGCGCGGCTGCCACTCACAGCACTCCCACGGTTTCCCCCATCGCAGTCTTGTCCTCACTCTTTGGGAAATCAGAGAATCTCTCCTCCCACCTTCTAACCTCCAGACGACTGGGTACTATGTGCCACCGTATGCCAGCTCCTTTATCGCGCTCCACTGAAGTGAATGTAATGTAAAACACAGCTCTGTCAACAACTGAATTTTACAGCATCACTTTGGTAAGAGTACCCTCCTCTCCCCAATGTCTTTTTGCATTGATACAGGGGAATTATTTACATAGAATACATCTGGCCGTAAATCCTTCCATGCCCTTAAAAAAGATTAACTCTTGATCTAAACGGAAGGGAGGAGCATATTCTCCTGTTCCTGACCTGTCAGCTGCAGATAATCCTGAGTGATGGCTGTTTGCCGACTGCCACAGTCCAGTTGCTCCTGCCTATTCCCCACGGCCCGGTCCTCTTTGTATTTAATTGCTTTTTTTTTGGCCACCGCAGGTGTTTGAAGGTCTGGTGTGCTGAAAGCTGCTTTCAAAAGTTATAATGGCTGCATCTTTGCCTATGGCCCGGTGGGGTCTGGAAAATCCTACACAATGAGGGGAAACCCAGTTAGCTTTGTGCATATCTAGGGGGGATGTGGAAACCACTGAAATGTTGCCTGCGTGAATTTCGGGTGGGGTTCTGGTGCTACACTCGCGAGCAGGTTGATAACGCAACTACTGTCAGATAATGTAATGTAATGTAATGTAATGTAATGTAATGTAATAATATACAAATATACGAATTATTAAATCACTCAGCATTAATTCCATGGCAGATACCATCAGTTTAGTCTAATAACACAGAGATGGGTGGGGGAAATGGTAGGCAATATGGTGGGAGCAGTAGAATTGTCACTTGGGTATAAATCTGGATTAATCTTCAAGGCTATGAGTCACACAAAACTTTCAATCTGTGGACATGAAATGACTATTTTGTAAAGGTCTCTGTGATGGGGGTGGGGGGTGTGCGTTAGTGAAGGTACATGGGTCAGGCCTCTTGTTAAGTCATGGGAGTATACTGATACATCAAGGAAAAAGGGATCATTTGGAAATTCATGTTGGAGGTTTGAAAGGTCTTTTCTGTATTGGTAAGAAAGGTTGGAGGGGGACCATTTGCACTAGTCAGAAACGGAGATGATGGACTCCACCCCTCCTCGCTGCAGTGTTCACAGGATGCTCCTGCTGATCTTAATTAAATTTCCCCTGTTTCCCTGGCGACTGGCTCAAGCAAGGTCATCTGAAATCACCTTGTCAGTGTGAGAGATAATCATATCGGCCTCTTAATTATTCATGCACCGCTGTCACAAATCCTAACTCACTGTGTACTAGTAGGCCTAACTTTTTTCTCCTTTTGTGAGCAATTTATGTTAATACGACTAGGACGAAAAGAACTGAATGTTTGATGTCTGTTCACAGTGCGGTTTTGTGTTATGGATTTATCTGTCAGACATGAAACTACTCTATAATAATGTCTGACAGCCATTATGCAAAGGCTGGTACAAAAACATGTGGGGTATCTTCATTGTGACAGAAAAACCATGTGTTCAGTCAAGTGACTGAAATGAGAAGTTCTGGACTTTTTTTTGGTGCATTCTAGCCACGAACTAGCTTGTGAACATGCTCAAGACAAATTAATGCCACCTTTCCTCACTGTTATTTTGAAGCTAAGAGGTAAATGATTTTGAAAAAGTTACATATTTGTCCTTTTGGTTGTAAAGACCTTTGTTTTTGATTGTGAAGCCTACAAAGAAAGCCAATGAGGGAAGACTGTTTTTGTTTTGTCTATCTCAGGAGAAAGTGGGACCAGGATCTGTGAGGGGCTGTTTGACAAAATTGCGAAGATGATACATCAAGACAGGCTGTCCTTCTGCACCAAAGTCTAGTGAGTGGACGAAGGTACCTGAGGGGGAGGGGGGGCTGGTATTTGTGTGTACTGGGTAGGAAAATGGTGGCTGCATATGTGCCGAGACAAATGTTTCTGTATTTTTACCTAATTATTTCCGATACGGTGTTTTCGGGTGGCTTCAAGGGATATGAAAAGCAGAGTGGGGAGCATCAGAGATTCAAATGACTGGTTTTATGTAGCGCTGTATTAACTGTAATCGGTAGGTTTTCCCTGTCAATCACTCTTCTCTTCTGGCAGAAGAACCTCACAGCCCAGCCTCTCTGGAGGTCGTGCTCATTTTGCAGGTTTCCGATGGGCTGATGAAGAAGCACACGCTGCCATGACAGACAGCAGGGAAGCATGGTAGGATAACACAGCAAAGTGTGAAGCCCCTTAATGGCGGAGGATCTCCAACAAAACACAGACCTTTGCAGAGTCTCTCTGGGTAATTTCTGTGTCCTATGGCAGACGATACAAACTGGACTCTTAATAGACTGAATGAGACATACAGTACCTTTATATTCAGAGCATGGAAGGCAAGAAGAAGCATTAATGTTGCTATTTACAGGTGAGTCAGACCATGCTTAAAAATGCTAAGAGAACTGATGTCCTCTGTAAATGCACTTATCTGCACAGGAGCTGAGAGCTGGTCGGGGGATGAATTTGCTTTAATTTCCAGTTCATCTACAGTAGGTGTACACATGGGCCAGCCTCTCACCAGTCTCCAAACTGTAGGATACATATGGAAAAACCAGTACACATATTACACACGTTGCATTAAAGTGAACACAAATCACACAGCACACTGCTCTAGTTACATGTAGCAGGTTTGACATTTGTCAAAAAACTCCGTACCTGAGCATTTGTTAATCTACATCGAGTTAGTGGCGGGTCACAGGAAATGTGTTTGCTCATGAAGTGTGCCCTGGGTCGGTGAAGCCTCCAAGTTATTACCAGTTAAGCACAGTGTGGACAAACTGACATTCACTTCAATAGAGGAAAGACATCTAACATCATTTTGCTGTCTAAGATATGGGCAATTTAACTAACAGGTTAAAATAAAAAAACCTGTTCCATATAATGATATGTACGTGCACGTCGCAGTGAATTTCAGTGATGAGAAATGCTTATGAGCATTAAACTATGCAGGCCCTTGTCTTGGTATTTCCAAACAATTGAGCATTCTTGTACACTGTCACACTCGTTCTAATGTCTGACTGCTCTCTGTGCGCTACCATACGGTTGAACTGGAATGGACATATTTGTTTTTTCATTGATATGCAAATATAATTATGAAAGCGTGCCATACAGATCTTGTTCAGTCGTCTCATGCAGTCAGGACGTCTGATAGGTTGACTATAATTCCACAGTTTAGTGTATTATTTTAATGCAGCATGAAGCCTAGAAACATTTTCATTTGTTTTAATCGACAGAGCTCAGTAGAGCAAGCTTTTTTTTCGTGATAAAATTTAGCAGAGCAACTATTTTGACTCATTGTTCCGAGTTATGCTGCCACTTCCAGTTAAGGCTCAAATGAACACATCACTCCACACAGAATGAAATTGAGAAAAAATGTAAAGGATGGCTCGAAAGACATTATTCAAAGCCTGGTACAAAAATATGTGGGCTATTTTTTATTGTGACAGAAAAATCTGTGTTCACTTGAGTGAGTGAATTGAAAACTTCTAGACATTTCTGTGTACACTCTAGCCATGAACTAGCTCCTGAACATGCTCAAAACTAATTATGCCACCCTTCCTCACTGCTATTTTGAAGATATGATTTTGAAAAAGTAAAATATTTGTTCTTTTGGCAGTAGAAACCTTAATTGTGAAGTAGGCTGCATACTTCACTTGATTGTGAAGTATGCAGTCTACAAAGAGAGCGAATGAGGCAAGACTGATTTTGTTTTGTCTATCTCAGTGGAAAGTGGGACATTCCCAGTATCTCCGAGAGGCTGTTTGGCAAAATTACTAAGATGATTTTTTATTCATTGCTGGTGCTTGACAGAATTTTTATTATTCCTGGTGCTTGACAGATTTTATTGAACACACTATTGTGTGATTTTTAATGGTTACATTTATCATTAATTCATTGATTTGTCATGCTGGAACCAATGGGAAAATCTACATACGTAATGCTCATCTACCATGATTTCATAATGTAAATGTATATTCTGTTTTTAATATTTAACGGCCAAGGTATCAAACAAGGCCAAGTTCCCTGTTGGGATTAATGAATCGTGACCTAACCCGACCGAACCTATCATCAGGCCAGAGATCGCTGCTGTTAATCGAGACCTACAGTCTCTCACCTCGGGGGTTAATTTGGGAGCCATGGAGGCTTTTTAAAGCCTTCATGATATTCTGTGGCTGAGCACTTTTAAAGCTTTTCAAAGGGCACATTTTATTATAAAGCTGTGGTGGGAGTCGGTGCTGGAGAGCTGAGGAGCAGTACAGTGTTTAACTAAAGTGAACTCTAATTTCCTGCAGAAAAAGTCATTCCCGCACGCAACAACACTACTTCAGGCCAGACAGCTCATTACCCAGTGACTGGAAAGACTGAATACACTGAAGCTTCCCTTCTCCCTTTATTACTGCCAGCAGTTCCCCTGAAGGGATGGAGCACAGGCAATGTCCGACTAATTACAGGGCAGTCTGTAAGTATTTGGACACTGGCACAATTTTTGTTTTTTTGGCTCTATCCTCCAATATATTGGAATCTGCACTTTAATAACGTGTGAATTTTTTATTACAAATCTAAAATCGTGGAGCACAGAGCCAAATCAAGAAGAAATGTTATATGTTTTTGTCCCAAACTTTACGTAGGGCACTGTCCATGCTTCATTAATATGCTGGAGCTTTTTAGAGAAATACAATCCCACACATATCTTCAGCAGTCTCATCCCCACACAGCAATCATTAACGATAGACAGCATATTCCATGAAAATAAATAAATCTTGGTCGAAAGCGTTATAAAGGGCACTGTATGTATTTTACACGGCACATTTTCTATCTCTGAGAAATTTCTAAACTTCTTGTCTCATAGTTCTAGTTCATTAATGAGCATTCCAGCCTTTCTCCATGCTTCTACAGTGAATAATCCTGCAGAATGCTTCAGTCAGCTTTAATAGGAATTTGTCTGGGCGGTACTTTGAAGAACTGATTGGCATTCTTTCGTTTTTTATTCCTATTAGTAAAATAAGAACTGATGTCACCTGGGTTTTTCCCTTACCACTGCTCCACACCTTGGTGTTTCGATAGCTAAAATTTGTTTTGCGTGCCTTTCAAAATGAATTAAAGAGGTCCGTACTCCACAGCCTTGATTTAAAAGAATGCCTCTGGCCCCCTGCTTGCTGTTCCCTAAGTTAATGAGGCATTGTACCGGCACAGCACCATGTGTCCTTTGAGCTAATTGCACAGGGTTTTTTGCCCACAGGCCAAATTTGATGCAGAAATGCCCAGCGAGGCGGCGAGGAAGAGTCACCTGGGGGACTTGGTGGTCAGTGAGAAGGCAGATGCCACTGGAGCCACAGGTGAGAAGTTTACAGAAGGGGGTAGCATCAGCCAGCCTGTGGTTTCGCTGGGCAGTGCCATCACTGCCTAGGGTAAGGGTACAGGGCCCGGCATGGAGCGAGGCAGGCTGATGGGCTTGAATCAGCCCACAATATACCAGACCCATCTGCTGCTATGGACAGCATAATCACAGAATGTGTGTGAATCACTGTTTAAGGACATAAGCCAGCGCTAACATTACTGACATTAGGAAGTATTTTTTCACAGAGAGAGTATTCACGTGTCATCCCAGGCACATTCCCCCAGCTCCCATTTCCTATCACTCTTCAGTCCAGCAGGAGAGCTGCTCAGCACAGGCAGACTGCAGGCGCCTCATCACCCAACTCCCTAATGTGCTGTTGCCATGAGCAACACAATGACCAGTACTAGGTCCCTGTCACAGCTGAGATGGGCAAGGTCAGGATTTCCACGGGAACATCACCGCGTGTGAAAGTGTTTCGGCTGGGACTCCGTTTGTTGTGTTTGTTGTGTTTAACCGCAGAACTGTCTCCAACCTTCAGCTGAGATGGTTCTGCAGCCATCAAAACAAGTGTGAGTAAACCACAATGGCCACTCATGTGGGGATGTCTGCAATAACTCTGGACTGATATAGAGCAATAGCCCAAAGCGTACGCTGTGATCCATCCCAGATGTCGAATGCGAGGGGGTTTGTGGGCTGTCTTTGATGACTTCCTGTAAACTTTAGCAATGAGGTCCCTCATCTGGTGTGCTCATGCTTTTGTTAATTGTTTTTGTTTTCTTTGCGGCGGTGCCAACAGCCGTCTCGCCTGCCAGTGTGAACTACAGAAAGACACTGAGCAGGCTTCGCTACCCCCCCAGAGCCAAACACGTCCTACACAAGCCTGAGGGCAACAAGGGCAGCAGCATCCGGCTGATCAGAGACCCGAAGGCTGAAACCACTGCTGACCCAAGGGGGGCAGGCGTGGATCTTCTCACAGATACTCTATCTGCTCACACTGCTGCCATAGAGTGGTCAGGTTTAGATCTACACAGATACTCTATCTGCTCACACTGCTGCCATAGAGTGGTCAGGTTTAGATCTACACAGATACTCTATATGCTCACACTGCTGTTATAGTGGCCAAGTTAAGATCTACACAGATACTCTACATGCTCACACTGCTGCCATAGAGTGGTCAGGTTTAGATCTACACAGATACTCTATCTGCTCACACTGCTGCCATAGAGTGGTCAGGTTTAGATCTACACAGATACTCTATATGCTCACAGTGCTTTTATAGTGGCCAAGTTAAGATCTACACAGATACTCTACATGCTCACACTGCTGCCATAGAGTGGTCAGGTTTAGATCTACACAGATACTCTATATGCTCACACTGCTGTTATAGTGGCCAAGTTAAGATCTACACAGATACTCTACATGCTCACACTGCTGCCATAGAGTGGTCAGGTTTAGATCTACACAGATACTCTATATGCTCACACTGCTGCCATAGAGTGGTCAGGTTTAGATCTACACAGATACTCTATGTGCTCACACTGCTGTTATAGAGTGGAAATATGAGTATATAAATTATGCAGACATCACCAAGAAATGTTAAATGGAAAATAGGTCTATATTTGCATCTGTTCTCCCCATAACATAATTATATAATATGCTTATCTTCAGAAATGTGGTTTGTATAATATGCTTATCTTCATAAATGTGGTTTGTATAATATGCTTATCTTCGTAAATGTGTTTTGTTTCCTCACTCCCAGAGTGCAGTGGGAGCTTCCCCGTTAGCTCTGAGCGAGCAGGAGAAACTACAGCAGACTGAAGCCAGGGTAGGCTAATGAGTTTGCTTCATTAGCTCCTCTTGTAATTGCGTTTCTGTCTTGTGCCAGAGCCTCGGCATCCTAAGGATCCATCTTGCCAAAGTTTTGTGAGCTCTTAGGCTCTTTCCCTTGTTATTTCCTGCATTCATTTAAACCACACAATTTCTACCGTTTCTTTTGGGAGAAGAAAAAAAACTTTTCGGTGTTTGGGCATAATTGGCTTTTCTCTCTTCTGTGCAATCCATCCCCTTCAGTGGTTAGTGTGTGGCTTTTGTGAGAGGACTTTACGGTACTTGCCTGTGTGACTTGTTTGCTCTCTTCTCCCTCCCTCTCTCAGTTTCTCTCTCTCTGCTCCAGGTAACAGTACTGACGCCCCTCCCCCAAGTGCACTGGAAGGAGCACTCAGCAAGGCTCAAGAGAGAGACCAAGACTGGGTTCCTTCAGAAAGGAGGTGACACAAGCCTTCTTGAGGGAAACAGCCAGTGGACAAGGAGGGGCTAACCAGACAAGAAATAAATTGAATAATATAGGGAGGGAGGGGCTGGAGGAGAGAAAAGTGGATCCGGTCCAGAGGACAGGTGGTCAGACTGTGGGAGAGAAGAAGTTTAAAGACATCTGCATTTGCAAGAGGGGAGAAGTTGGATGGGGAGGACAGGAGGAAGGGTATGGAGCAAGGAAGGGGGTGAGACTACAGAAGGTAAAGGTGGGGCAGTGAAATTCAGCCATCTTGAGGGACTTTCAGATGTCAGAGATGTTCTCCTCAAAGTCTACATGAAAGTTGTCCACACAGAGGGTAGGCGGGGTAGGGAACGTGTTCAGGAGGGCGTAGTGTGGAGAACAGTTGGCAAAGGTGAGAAGACGAGTTTTTAGCAGTGGTTTTTGTAAAAGTTAACCTTGCCAGAGGTGACAGCCGGTGAAAACACAGCAAGCAAGGATGGGTAGGTGAACAGCAGGTCAGCAGGGGCCCTGGATCCATGCCATTTCGTCTGCATTTTCCACAGCCAGGCAGCTCACAACATGAAGGCGGCTTTGATTTGGAGCCCATTAGTGGTATACTGCGAGCCGTTTGAGTGGTCCTTTTGGATGGCTGCGGTCCTGTGGCTTTCTCAGTCACCGCATGGACAGTACCGACGCAGACCGCTGGAATGTGGACCTGACACAGACCGGGAGGCCCTCTACACAGCTGAGCACTGGAAGGCTTAGCCTGTAGCCTTTCAGCTAAGGAGCATTTCTGAGGTCATTGTGACGTTAGTTTCTCACCAGGTTGTTTGTGTGCCTGTTGAAAGTGAAAAAGTACAAAGCGTGCTTGCCCCCCCCCCCCCTCTCACCTTCTCATCCACTTATACACGTCAGAGTTGTTTTAGTCTTCAAATGTTCTTTTGAGTCTTTTCAATGTACTACTCAAAGGGAAAGATAAGGATGATCATTATTTATCACTTCAACATTCAAAAAAGCACTCATACAGGTATGGCTGTGCCGGTAACAAAATATGGATATTCGTTTAACTGTGGTAAATGGGAAGGGGTGGTGAAAACACTTATTTTCCTTTGCTGTTTCAGTGGCTTCAGTTGTTATTTGGAAACATTTAATGCAAAGTGTTGCACACATACATTACTTTTTAATTACACATAGATTACTTGCCAGTGTAAACAACAATGTTGTAAAAACTTCCCATATAGGTAATTACTATAGAGCTAGGCAACATACCGCAAAGATAATTATCACATGCAGTAACGGTCATCCATGCGGTAGTAAACACGCAAACTTCAGAGACTGCGTGAAATGTTTCCGGGGGAAAAAAAATGTCACCACCGTTATCAAGTTGGTGCTGATAAGACAGCCAATCAGCAGCAAGGCCTTGCAGCTTGCATGTGATTATTGACAAAAACACATTGCCTCAGGTATAATTAAAGAAAAAAAGATGAACTCAGTCATTTGGTTTGAATCCAAAATGATTCCAGACACGGCAGTGGAATTAAGCTTCGAAATGAGCCACATGTTGGTGGTATTTGTTTTCTTGCTTGCAGGCTGCTGGCCTACAAACACAGTATTTTTAAAAAAATGTCATACACAACTCACAACTTATGATGAAATGTTACATATTTCACACAGTTTAGGCTACTTGGACCACTAGGCATGATATCTGCCTGCTGCAACGGCATGCAGCAGCATCCCCCCCCCCCCCCCCCCCCCATGCACTCTGCATGCGCAATAAAACAACTGCATTTCTACTTAACCCAAAGGATATCATCTACTTTAGTTATAAATGTGTTATTAATGTAGGCCACCGCCCAACATGTTAAAAAGTTCTTGTGTGTCGTGGACATTGTACACAGGAGCAGGAAAACCAAACAAGTGGGGAAAAAAGGATCATAAACATTTTCTGTCACCCCAAAGAGCTTCAAGGTGCTTCAGCCAGCCACATGGTGCATTTAAATTGGATGACTTAAAAACCTTCTGAAATTAATAAGGAATACCCATGCACAATTTGACTACGTTCACACATTTTACAGTTTTTGCCAACATAAGAGCTGTTATTCAGTAGTAGCTAGGATAAGTCAGGGTGCACACTGAAACCAGGTGGGTGGAGGGGTTTGGGGGCAGGGTGGGTTGGAGGTTCACCGAAAGCCAGAAAAATAACCTGATAGTGAGAATGAGTTCTGCAGACCTGGGTGGACATCAAATCAAAAGTCCTTTAGTGAAGGCAAACGTTTCACTTTAACCAACCTGATTGAATTCTGCTGTCTGGGGCATTAAGAATAGATGTATTTTTCTCTCTGAGATAGAGCTATAGAAATGTGACTCGAGCCCCTCTCTGAGTAATTGGAGTTTGTGGATGCAGTGCTAGGCTAGAATGCAGCTATCCCTTTCAGGACTGAACACCACTCTGGAACCCCAGTCTGATAATTTCATGTTGGCCCAGTGTATACATCGTTATATCAGTCAGTAAAAAAATATTTTTTTACGCAAAAAAACAAAAACAAAACTATACTTTCAGATTTTTCACAGAAAATACAATGATTATAACTTCATATCATGAAAATAACTATTATTGAATCTGGATTGATTTATTTCTTCATAAAAATTTAGATTATGAATTTCAGAGTTTGAATTGAATTAACTTAGTGTACTTATGTGGTCATTTCCTTTTGGGTACCCGAAGGGTATCTGACACTATAAATAGGTGTGTTCATAGATTACTGATGCAAATATAAGCATAAATATACAGCAAACATATGCAGCTATAAGCCAATGGTAAGTCATATGACTCAATCGACACAGATGTTAAAACTAACATTTTCTAATAAGCAAAGATGTGCTGAAATAACAGTGAAAAACTGTTATACCCTTGAAAAAGGCATTTAACCGCAGTTGCTAAGCTGAATGTCCAACTGTGAAATTGGATAATAAGTAAAATGTAACCTTTTGTGAGACACCCTTATAAGGGCACCTGCCAGGGTAATGAATAAGAATAGCCAAAGGTCCCTAATCACAGAAATCCTGCTGCAGGTTATTTTCTGGGCACAGGCTTAATTCCAGTCACTCCATCACAATGAGTTCAGCTGCTAAAGTTTATATGAAGACACAAGGGCCTTGCAAAGTGTACCTTCTAGAAGGAAATATTATTGCATATCATGTAATGGCTCTGTGTAAATAGGTTGATTATATGAAGACAGTCTTTGATTGGTCTTGGAAACGGGACAGAGTTGTTGATGCGCTCATTTTAAGAGACCCTAATAAAAGCTGGAAATGGCATATGGCTGATTTTAGCGAGCCAATTTCCTAGAAGCAAATCGGGGATATGACAGTCAACTGAATGAACTAGTGGTATATCTGGAACAATCTATTTGTTTGCATTTCTGCAATATGAATCTACTATTTTGCCACTAGGTGTCGCTGTAGCACCATAGACAGGTGCTGTCAACTCGGACTGCAGGGATGGATGTAAAAGTCAGGCAGGTGTTTATATTTAATTTTCCCTTTATCCAGATTAGAATGGCACGCACTGGCCATTAAACCAGTTAAATTACCCAGAAATCAGCGTTCTGAAAAAGTGAACAGAATTTAAGGTGTGGAACTAGATCAGATGTGCATTTTTCTCCCCAAACAGTGCTTTCTAGCATGAGAAGACCTGCAGTCCAGTGCCATCTTTACAGTTTACTGGACTCTTTATTGTCGACATTCATTATCTGCAAAAATAAAAAGTGGAGGATTTTTGTTGTTGTACTGCAGTCAACATTCTTTCATGCAGGTTGTTCTGTGTTATTGGTCTTTTAGTTATTGCCATTCAAACACCATTATTTTATAGCCCTGGCAAGACTGAGACTTTACTTGTGTGTAAAATAACTTTGTTTAAACTCAACGGAGAGGTTCTTGAGTGCCTGAGAAAAAGTGAACGTACAATAAATTTACAGCCATTGACTCATAAATGTAAGATTTTTTTTGTGTTGTTTTTACTGTGATGTTCTCTCTTCTACATGATTAACAGTAAGAGGAAGAATGTTGGTGGAAGAAGGTATTATTGTGAAATCAACAGAGTTGTTGCAGTGTCTTTACAGTTTCTTGAAGGGTCACCAGGGGGCGCTCTCAAACCCAATCGTGACGAGTAGACTATCGCTCAGAAACACCTGCAGGCTCTTCCGAATAAGAGAGATGAAGCAAATATGCATTAGGCTGGATGAGTCAATGTGAGCGACATACTTCAGATATTAAGGCAGGCTTTTTAAAAAAAGAAAATCCTTTTGAAAAGCGTCATTAACCACTAACCACTGGCTCACTAATGCTGTGGGAGGTGGTGTTAAAACCCCAAAAACCACTCTTTGTTGGCCATTCACAGGAATCTTCCATTACACAAGAGTCAAGCCATCCCACGTAGTTAATTAAGTATTGATGTGCTCTTCATTCACTCAGGTTCTTTGTCCAGTCCAGTTAAATCTTGTTGAGAAACTGAAGCTTAATTTTTTTTGAAGTGGTTTATGTGCTGTCTAATTCAGTAGTTTGCATCATGTTTTCTCTCAAGTGTTTCTTGTGTATTTGGCCCAGAGGCTTGCACAGCATAGTCTTCTTTGACAGGACAAAATGAAAGGGATTGGACGTCTACGGATCCCAAACTCTGAGTCTGCAGTGCTGCTGAATACCATCGCCTCGGTTAATTAAGGAGTGCCGTGACCTACTTGGGGTGCATTCATAAACACCCCCATCTTCATTGATCTGGTCTTGCAAATTAAACATCTTGACGCCGCTTGTTCAAACGAAGCATTTGAGCCTGGCCGCCAGACCAGCTTTGATGTGCACGGGCGTGAATGCAAAGCATCTCTAACTGACAGTGCTGCTAGTCAGTCTGTGCCTGCACAAACATACGAGATGGATAAAAACAAACAAAAAAAAACAAGAAACAAAAACAAACTGGTATCCCAAAGAACTCTGCTGACTTAATCGCACCCAAACGCGATGAAATGCGATGGAAACTCTCGCTACCGTGGACTCCTGGTCAAAACGGCGTCATGACGTAACTGAGCCAAAAACCTACGAATACAGGGCCTCATGGAAGTTTCCGGAAGAGCTGAGCTACTTGGAAATACACAGTGGTATTGAAATGTACATCATACCTTATACCGTGTACATATTTTGTCCACCACTCCTATTTTAAAAGCATGCGATTTGTAACCTGCAATCTCGCCTAGCCCAGAGATCACGGTATTTGTAAACCCTGAATGGGTATGGATTTTTACATCCATTTCGTGTAGCCTTAACTACAAAGCCATTTTCCCCTCTGTGGGAAATCATTTAGGGTCATTCGAAAGGCCACCAGGCCCTCAGATTCATGACTGGAGCTACGATACACAAAAGCAAACAGAAAAAGAAAACTGTTGCTCGTAGTCATTGGTTTAAAACCAATGGATACACGAATACTTGTAATGAATTGTGCGTTCTTCACCAATACCTATTTGTATGGTAATACGACGCATGTAACATTACCGCCATCGCACCCGGGGAATGGTTTCTTTGCTTAATGTTTGATTCAGCCCAAATTTAAAGCCCTGACAAGCGGGCTGTTTGTTCGGGGGACTTTTCGAACCCCTCCTCGGCTCAGGAGGGATAATTCCTCCGATGAGCGCGCTCGCTGAAAGGGGGAGCAAACCGGCACTTTGGGGGCGAGCAGCGGAAATTGTTCGCGGGAGCGTAAATATTTGCCGCAATACCGGCAATCCGAGGCGGATTTCCGATGCAAAGTTATGCGGCCGCGTTTCGCGGATATTGGTTACGGGGAATTGTGGGAAAAACAGGCGGCGTGATTAATACGAGCCGGGGTTCAAGAGCGACCACTCCAGGAAAGTGGCCCATATCAAGCGGTTTTTTTCCCCCGCCTCGGAAGCGTTTTCTGAAGCACGCCGTGATTCCCCCAGGAGAGAGCGAGCAGGCGCCGTCCTTTTACAGCATTTGTTAATTTTAAAGAGCGCACACTACAGTACCCACAATGGATGGCAGATGTGCCTCCCCTAACCGAGGTAGTTTATCTTGAGAGACGACAATGGCACTTTTTTTTTTCATTTTACGGAAGGGTGCGGAGAATCTCTGGGGAAAGCGCATGCACACACACACACGCACACACACACACATTCACACACACACATTCACACAAATACACACGCACAAATACACCTGTTGCAGTTTTTCCTAAAAGTGTCTGTTCATGTTTGATTGAGTTTCGGGAGGGAAAAGGTCAGCTGATTCCCTTGATCGAGAAGGACATCCTTTTCATTTTTTATTAAACCGTCACAGCACATACAGTTTGTTAAGGCCAGCAACTAGCATGGTAGCAGTAAAGCAATGGGAATATAACACAGATGAGCAGTGAAGATTCACCTCCTTTCGGTACGTTTGGAATGGAACCGTTTATTAAGTAACTGAGCTGGGGGTGGGTGGGTGGGTGGGTTATTATTTATGGCACAGTCCTGAAGTATCTAATAAATCTTATCCTGTTCCATTAAAAGCGGAAATGAGAATGTGTTCCTATATCATTTTGAACAGGACAATGAAACATCCCGCATTTATCAGTGGCTGGTGTTTCCACGCATCGCACCCCATCTTTCTCTGGTTTCCTTTACAAGTCCTTGGGTGTTCAATGCCGTCTCGAAAATAGAACTAAATGAATAGATATGAACTTGCAAGTGAGGAATTGTATACTGCATTGTATCTGTGTGAATCAGTTTTATTCTGTCTCACCTCATTATTCTCCCGAGCGTGACTGGTGGTTTTGCATCACCGTAGGCTTTTCTTTGCGTACAGTAGCGGTGTCATGTGTCTGTGGCTGACTACCCAGAATGGTGGATTACCCTTCAGGGCCACTGTCAGCCATAATTATGCATTTTTACCCATATGTAAATATCTGCATGTTTAGCACCTTCACTTAATCGGTTTATTCAGGCAACATTCAGGCGGTTCGATGACAAATGGGCAGAATCGCAGGAAAGAATAGCTTTGTCCATAGCGAGTATCTGTGAGGCTGCTATGAAGAGACTTTGCCTCGGACTATGATTGGTACAGTATGTCCCATCAACCCTTTCCCCCCCACTCTCATTTCCTGAGTCTGCAGTCTGGATTTAATAAACATTTCACTTTGACTTTGACCTAAAAGTAATGTTCTAGCGCGCTAAGCTAATATAACCTCAGTTGAAACTAGTGTGACTACATAAAGCAGGTTATTAAAATATTTTTATTATCCCTGATACAGCAAAAAGGTTTGCCTTGACATGCCTGTGGTTTGCATGACATGTAATTAAGCAATACGACACTCGAGGCTGCGCTGTTTCATGAATACAATCATGACTACAGGGGTGTTGTTAGCCACAGTGCAAAGCAGAGTACTGGAAACCCCCTCTAACAATGACTGTATTCACGATACAGCATGGCCTCAAGCGCTGTACACTTTCTATAAAACGGTTACAACATATAGATATGAATGATGACGCAGTATTATTTATTTTGTAATACTATTTGTAACAGTTTGTGTGCGGAGTGATACTGTTTACAAACAGGCTACTTGATTAACTGTATTGGATTTACAATCACTGTAGCACGCCGTCTCAGCCAATCAGCATCCGGGATGGAAACAGCCCGTTGTATAACGGCAGATACTGCAGCAGGGCCTCCTGTGGGGCCTGAGCACCGAGAGGAGCAGGCTGTGGCCGGACCCGTCTCAGTTCTCCCCACCGCTAAGCCCGTGGCTCACGGTGACAAGGCCCCGATGTATCTCCGCCCCCTCTCTCTGCTCGCACCAGAGCCCGACGCGGCTTCCCTCTTTCTCTCCCTCTCTCTCCGTCCCCCCTCTCCTCCCAATCGTGCGGCCCCAGGCAGATTGATGAGGGGGCCCTAAGGGGCCGGGAGGCGGGGGTAATAAAGGGCGCTCCGGGGTATCCGGACCGCAGGAGCGGTTCTCGTCGGTGGTGGTGCTCAAGGCCCTGTCACAGGGTGCTCCACAGAGCGGCTCGTTAATTCAGTCAACAGCAACAGAGGGCCAGGAGCCGCCCGAGGTGTGCAGTCCAGCCCGTGGACTCCTCTCCTCCGGCAGCCAATTAGCCGCTGCTCCCGGCTTCCGGTGCGCCCGCAGCGCTGGCGTCCCCGCGCCCAGGCCCTTCCTGAAGCCCGTCCGTCATTAACGACGCGGCGCTCGCAGGTCAGTGTTTAAAATATTTTGTCGCCTGTGGATTTTCTCTAAGACTTATTTCTGTTCCTGCTCGGTGCGTTAAAGCTGTTGACATATCTCCAAACAGAAATTTCCATCCAGTATCAGTTCCCCCTCTTAAGCTTATCATAACTTTTTTAAAATGATGGGCACTCAGGAAAAAGATCTTTATTTCAGTTAAGTATGATTAAATCTGAGTGATTTAAAATTCTGTTGTGTCTTCCACGTGTCCCTCCAATAATATTCCCCATTCCTTCAATCAAGAATGTCTGATTAATGAATGCTTAACTTCAGTAAAATGACATTGGTTCCCATTCAATATTATCTGCACAAGTGCATGATTATTACTGTGGTTTGGCTTTGATTAACCTTCTTTCCTTAACCACCAGAAGGTGAGATATAAATACCTGGATGTGACCCGCTTCTTATCATTTTCATTTAGCCCATCCTTAACTTTGATGATGATTATCATTTAGAAATGATTTTACGTTCAGAAACTGATGGCGATCATGGATGCATTAATTACAGCATGGCTGTGTGCATCCATCCATCCATCCATTCTCTAATCGCTTAGTCCAGGTCAGGGTCGCAGTGGGAACAGGGTAAGCAGAGCAGCCCAGACGTCCCTCTCCCCAGCGACTTCCACCAACTCATCCCAGTAGATCCCCAGGCGATCCCAGGCCAGGCTTTGGATATAATCCCTCCAGCGTGTCCTAGGTCTGCCCCTGGGCCTCCTCTCCCCTGTGTGCACACCTTGCATTATTAGACCTGCTATATCTGCTCAACAGGTGGCGTTGTCCATGCCATTTACACATGTGGCACTCACCTTTGGGCAGCCAGCCAGAGTCTTCAAGCACAGTGCCGCATCTACTGAAATACACGTTCACTGTGTAAACAGCCGCAGTGGCCCCCACCATCTCCAGATCCCCGCCATCTTCCTAACGGGAACAAGTGGCGTCCATGAATGGGAGGCCATTTTATCTAATTCATATATTATGAGATTCCAACCCTAAATTTAAACCCCGGGTGTGGGCTCAATTTAAACGACAACTTTGCATTTCAGACACCTCAGCATGTTGATTACGGGACTTTGGATGGATGGCATTGTGGGAAAATGCTTTTAAAATGTTCAGTTTAAAATGCTCTTCTGCTATGAAGCCAAGCACGTAGCTGAACAATCAGTGTTCTCTGAGAGAATCTGTTCACTTACCATTGATGTCAAAGACCTTTCCCAGCTCAGAGCCACGTGTATTTATATTGTATATTATGTAGTGACGCTATAAATGGTACGTAGACAGAGGGTTCTGGAAGATGACTCAAGGGGCGAGGCTAAACGTGTTTTGAAATGGGACCTTGAAAGCACAGGAGACTTTCCTCATCGCGTTGTGTACATTTCCCCCATTTTAGACTGTGCAGAAGACACTGCAGAGCAGGAAAATGCATTTGCCACCTACTTAAGGCCTGAAAAGTGCACGACCTTCAATTGTGCGCCAAGGATTCTGTTAAATTACCGCCCGGAGTACACACCTGAGATTTAAAGACAGATACACGTCAAGCGGGAAGTGTTTGCCATTAGTGTTCTAATGGGCCTTTCAGACATTGACTAATTTGCCTCAGGCACAGTTCAAAAAATGCCTAGCTGTCATAATGTAATAAAAAAAAGCAGTTTTAGAACATCATTCCAGTCTGCATTAATGTTGATTATCGTGTTTTCTTATGAATGGTGATGTCCAAAAGATGTAAATGGTTTTAGGAGCTAACGGATTACTCACCATTAAAAGTGAGTCAAAGACACAGGCTCGCTTGTTTATTGAAAGATGTGACGATTCACTTAAGTAATTATTCCCACTTACCTTTGAATGGCTTTCAAGGAAAGTGACTTGTTTCAGAATTCTCTGCTTTGTTTTCCCTTGCGCAAATATGCTTTTATACATTTCGGGGGTGGAATTTAACGTAGGCAGAACCTGCAGAATTCAAGCACTTGGAAATGAATTCTAAAATGACATTATGCCCGGATGACGTCCTTAATGGAAATATATAAACGCCGTTCAAGTCTTGCTGCTAGTCTGGAGAAAAGTTAATTATGCGCCCCCACCTGGCCCCCTCAAAAGAGGTGGGAGGGAGAGAAAAAAAACACAGAAGGAAAAGACTAGATTTCTCAGGTGCATCGCGTACCCTCGGTGTGTTAAAATCTCATTTCTGCTTGATGTTTCATAAAAGTGGCACACCGCATTAATCTGCCAGGCTACACATCGCCTCTAATGAAGCCTTTGAAGAATTCCTTTAATTAAAACGCGGGGCTGCAGTCGCTGTCTCTCCCTTTTAGTTACGAGAGAGGAGGCACTTGGTTCTCGGCTGTTGATGGAGTGGAAATGGCCGCCTCGTTCACCTTGCCCTCGCCAGGCCTGCCGTGTGGAGATTAACAGAAAAAGGAGGAGAGGGAGAGCAGATTTTTTTTATTTTCTTTTATTTTACACGGCACTGACTTCTCGCACCGCTGGCTTTTCACTTTGCTGCTCCTGCACCCAGAAGAAAGTGCTTATGATGATTCATACGAACGTAACACACGAGCCCTGTGGCTTAAAGGATGCCGCAGACAGGACGGCTACGCGCGTTTCATCTGTAATCTAATTGCAGCGGAGGCCGAGCGCTAACAGGGCCGTTAGCGTCAAATCGAAGGTGTAAATTCCGCGTCGCACCAGGCCGCTCTAAATCCAATTCGACGTTTCTTTTCAACCCTTTTCAGCCAGGCAGCCCCGTGGCTGACCTTTGTCTCACCGTTCTGAACGTATTCATTTCTCGTACTTTTATTGCATTTGTGTCGCGTTGTCAATTTTCAATATGCTGCTAGTGTCGGCGTTGAAGGGGAGGGGAGTGCTTACCCCCCTGCCCCGACCCCACACACAAGCCAGACATTATTCAAATAGAGCCCATGGTTTGTTTTTTACACCTGCACACTCCAGTGCATCTGCAACGTGTGAAGAACAAGCCAAGTGTATAAAATTCAGACTTGTAAATGATGGCTATTACCATTTTATTCCCACACTGTTTTTCACACATACACACACACACATGCGCACGCCCACACACACACACACACACACACACACGCACACACAAACATGCACACACACGCACACACACACACGCACAAACACACACACTTGTTATTTTGATGTGCCTCTGGCAGGCCCCTGACTGTGTTCTCAGTCTGTGGTGTGATGGGCATGTATTTACCTACAAACAGTGTCACTTTCTGCTATTCCCTGAGCTCTTGACATTAGGGGGGGGGGGGATGTTTTCACAGGTTTACAGTGTGTACTGTGATGATGAGCTCTGGTGTGATGTACCATGTCAGCCCATATAAAGCACAGTGTGTGTCACGGCGGACTGTCCTCCTCTTTCTGCCACAGTAGCCATGAAGCATATTGACACTCTATGTTTTTCTCGGGAAAATGGTCTTATTATAAAGCCATTCATTTATAACTTTATTGTTCGGCGTATTATGTCTCCTTTTTATGTAAGAATGCGTTAAGTGCTCTCCTAAATTCTACTTATTTTTAATTCCCCCGAGGAAAGCATTTTGCTCTACCTTCTGTCTGCGAGCATGTCAGAAGCAGTAATTTTGTCATGAGCAGAGAAGTTGATTTCCTTTTTAAAGGAATCCAATTAAAGTTCTGAGCGAAACCTACTAACCTCGTCTCAGAGAGACTGCTGAGCTAAAAAGAAGCCATTTAGTGTCCCCAGCGCGGAGGAATAATGGCTTCTTTTCCAAGGCTACAAGAGCACTGAATCTGGACTAATAGAGTCATGACAGGGAAGAGTGGAAGAATGGGAGGTTGCAGAATACGCAATTAACAGTAAAACTTTCTATTTTTCCCATTCATTTTCGTCAGATATTCATTGCTGAACTGATATCAAGCTCTCGTACCCCACTAAAATATGCCCAGAGTGCAATTTGCATGAATATACATTCCGAATTAAGCTAGATGAATGCAATGAAATCATAAAAGATCTCTGTCGAATGTGGTTATGGGGGGGTTGCAGTAGGTGTCTGTACTGACGTAGTTCAGAAACAAGGGCTGCTTAACACTGTTTTGCAGGTAGGCACTAGAAGACAGTAATCATTATTTTTTCTTTTGTAAGAGATTTATTTGCATGTATGTTTGTCAGTATCCGTGAGTATTAGTATGAAAATATGCATGAATTATATAATTATACAGTATGTCAAAAAATATATAAGGAATGTGGACCACACCCAATACATAAGTTAAACATTACAGATAATGTTCTAAAAAGATTTTATTAATGTTCTTACAACAAAGGAATGGACCATTTTTGCAAAATCTAATTCCAGTATACTGTAGTGTGATAGAACCATAACATAGGGACTTGTAAATGAGGCACTTAATGCACCTTGTGCCTGACTCACCTAATGCTTTCATAAATTCTCAAGCCAAAACTTAATAATGAGACTGTGAATGTTAAGCTCCCACATGCTTTGTTAAATATTTTGCACACATCACAAATGTTCCGCCATGAATGCTGAGCCCACTTACTACAGCATTAGAAGAAGAAGAAGGTGAACATTCATTTGGACAATAAAAATGAAAGCACTGGTTCCTCAGTTCTCACTGTAATACTGCTGGAACATACTGGCACTGACAGTATTTAAAAAGGGCTTATTGATGTTTAAATCCTCTGTGTTTTGCAATGCCAAATTGTGGATATAAACAGAAAAATGCATATTTATCAGTTTTTTTTTGTAAGCATAAGGGAATCTTCTTGTAGAGACTGACTCAACTGCAACTTCTAGGTTTATAGTATTACTATTTTAATGTCTGAAAGTGTAATTGGGTACATTACATTGCTAGCGTTTAGCAGACTCTATAATCCAGAGCGACTTTTTACGCAACTTTTTACCCGCTTATACAGCTGGGTATATACTGAAGCAATTCAGATTAAGTAGGCCTACCTTGTTCAAGGGTACAAGTGCAACAGTGTCCTACCTGGGAATCAAACCTGCAACCTCTGGGTTAGAAGCCCAGTTCTCCACCCCCTATACTACACAGCCATCCTGACTGTAGTCTCAATAGCAGGGCCACACTAATCACAAATCTAAAGTCTACGGATTACGGGCTTCTTAAAACAGTTTTATCCTCGTATGTGATGGTATTCATTACTATCCGCAAGAAAATTGTAACAGTGGTGGTTTCCTGACCTTCAGTCATGACTTATCATAACTGGTTTGTTTACAAACTAGAAAGCAGACTATTATTTTGATTATTTATTGTACGGATGACCTGATTGAGGATGTCACAATACTACCAGAAAGACTGCAGCGTATTTCTGGGCTGTAGATGAGAGCCCTGAGACAGAGAGTGAGTGGGGGGGGGGGGGGGGGGGGGGGGGGGGGGTCCTCTGAAATGGTGTCTCAGCTGCGGGAGGGGACTTTGATCTGGCTCTTTTCCCGAGGAGGTAGCTCTCATTTCATTAACCTCCCTGCTCTGCTGTGTTTCTGTGTGTGTGTGTTTGTGTGTCTTTGTGTGTGTGTTTGCTTGTGTGTTTGCTTGTGTGTACGTGTGTGTGTGCGTATGTTGTGTGTGCAGTTCTGTGTGTGTGTTGTTGTATGTAGGGGTGTGTGTGCGCGTGTGTGTGTATGTGCGTGCATGCGTGCGTGGTGTGTTGTGTGAGATCAGTGCTGGACATACCCTCCTGGGGAAGGCTGCGTGTGCTTGAAATCCCCTCGCCCTCGCTCTCCAAAGGCCGATCTCGTCTTTGCGCTGCTTCGCCTCATTTTGAGCACCCGCCACTAAATGATTCATGGCCATTTTTGATAACAGAACAGAGAAATGTCAAGCATGAATACTAAGGAGCTCGGCTGAGCCATTAAGAGCTTATTAAGGAGAACATAAGTGTACGTGGGGGAGGGTTGTATTGATTTGCAGGTACAGTGTTATAATAAAAGGATACGCTGTGCTTGATTTATAATTGTAGCGGATTCTGTTACATGCCGAGGCTGCTGTGGGTTGCGGCGGGAGCCCCTGTATCCGTTTCCTTTATGGATTTACCGGGGTGCTCCTGTCTGCCACTTCACCGTTAAGGAACTGTGGCACAATTAGTTCAAGGCGCGCCGGAGCGCAAGCCCCCCGCGGCCGCGCTGCGGCTCGTGACAACGGGAAGTAAACCGTGTCACGTCTCTGGGCTGCGGGGCGCGGGAAACCGCGCTGCCTCGGGACCATCACGCCGCCGCAGGAAGAAAGACTGGCTGGGAGAGGGAATGAGGTTGTCGTTTCGCGGCGTCGTTCGGGCTGTTGTGCGCACGATCGTGGGCACGCGGGTCCCTGCGGGTTCCTGCGTGCGCCAAGCATGGGACGGCAGGAACTTTCTCGCGCGCTCGTCACTATTCCCTGCGATGCGTGAAGGGGTTGGACGCGTGCAGCAGATGACGGCGGTCTTGCCGAGCTCTCAGGTTCGAGAGAAGACCAGCGTTTCGAAGTGATGTCTTACGCAGCCGTACAGGCAATATCAGGCGGTATATGAGCCGGTTTTCGGCTGTAGGTATCAACCGCGCTGGAAATCTCCCGGCGTCCCACAGGAAAAGGAGACGTGGCGCTCGCCGGGCCCGCCGCTCGCTAAACCCCGTGCCCCCTGCGAACGGAGCCGCGAGTAACCCGGGTAACGCGGACTCGGCTCGGAGTCGTGACACTGCTCTAATCTTCCTTCAGTGACTCACGGATCAGACGTCAGCCGAACTCCCCTAGGGCAAACAGGCGTGCATCTTGTGTCTGCCCTGTGTCTGACAGTGTCTGCCAGTCTTGCTAAACATGGGCTTTGAAATCATAACCACTACACACACAATTTATGGGTGTGTTAGATTTTCATGTATCATATGCTAACCATGGACAGGCTGTGTATCATTCCATATTTTGCTTTATGTTTTTTAATGTTTTGTTTAGAGCCTGATTGATAAGCTTGCGTTCAGAAATGGCTTTAATAAATCAACAACGGTGGCTCATTAAACGCTTTAAGGCAAGTTGAAGTGGAACCACCTGTTTTTAACGTGGTGCTTCTCACAGTGTACCCGGCCCGTGTGTGTGGTCATGCCAGACCCTTGGCGCGATTCAGAACCGGTGTTTGAGGTGAGGGAGCGCAGGTATTGAGGAACAGCCGTTCCTCAGGAGACGGAGGGCACAACGGACCCCACGATGGCCCCTTCCCGCCCCTTTACTTCCCCCGCTTTGTGTTTATTCACTCCGGGGCCGACGTCATTTAGTCGCAGAGACAGTGATGAATGGAAGCGCACGGCGTGCCACAATCAGTGGTGCACGTACCTCTCTGTCGCTACAAGCGATGCGCTAGCATTTGGCATGCAAACACCATGTAAAGCTGAGAGCTAACAAATGGCGATCTTGGTGATTTATGGCGGCTCTCCTCACCTCAGTCGCTGTCCCGCGCCATGGCAACGCACGGCTGAAGCACCGCTGCTTTCCACGCTGGCCTTCGGGTGAGCGGGGTCGTCGTGTAACAAGCGTCTGCTCTCTCACCGTTTGCTATTAAATGTCTTTCACCTTTTTGAAACGGATGTCCAGACATGCTAAAGAAACTCGCTTTTGCTTTTTTTCCTCAGATGTCCGTACAGGAAGAAGCAGTTTCCCTCAGCGAGCAGGGTATAGGAGTGGATCTAGACTCAGAATTACCTCAGTTGATTGATGCAATGACGTCCTTGGTGCCGAGGTCATACTATTTAAAAGTAAGTCTGGTCTCCACAAGCCATGTTATCTCATAAAGAAAATGGCCAAATGTTGTTATTTGCACTGATAAGACGATTGCTCTGCTGGGTTTTCGAGTATACTACTAGCATTACCGAGAACTGACTTGATCTTTTCTTTTTAGCAATGAGGGAATGAAGGATAATGTTTAAGCCAATGTTTTAGTCTTTGAAAGATGCCTAATAGCTTTTATCTTACATCAGGAGGAAAGGATTTGCATTGGTTTCATAACATAACATAACATAACATAAAACACATAACATAAACATAACATCTAGCACTGTATCAAGCCTGGTTTTGAAAACCCCCAGTTTCTGCCTCTAGTACATGACCTAGCAAGCTATACCACACAGCGACTACTCTCCGTGTGAAGAAATACTTCCTAATGTCTGAATGGAATTTACAGTGGGTAAAGTGTTTCTAAGCAGCAAACTTTTCTCTGCAGAGCTACTGAGATTTTCATTACTGAACATTTATAAGGGTAAGAGGTGTTGGTACAACCACCGACCCCGCAGTTAATTGGCAGATTGAGATGATAGCTGCTAGTGGAACGAGGGATAACCTTTCAGGAGGGAAAGTAGTTTTTGCACCACCTCCCCCCACCCCCCGAGAGCACGGCACTTTGTTCTCAGCAGCCTGGATGAACCGAGAGCGTGGCGTATCAAAGAGGCGCACTGCACCCATCTTTCTTTATAACATTTTCGCTTTATCCAATATCCCCTTTAAAATGGCTGCATCCGAAGCCATCTTCTTTGTATAAATGATAGTAATTTTCAGGGCTGCAGCAGTCAGAAATCCATCAGGGTGCCGTGCTCAGGTGCTCCGTCACCCTTCTGAAGACATTAGCAGAGGCAAGCTTAGCATCTGGCCCATAGAAAGACAGAAGAGAAAAGAGAAAAAGAACCAGAAGGCTCGGCTCATGAAAATGTGCTTATTCTTCCACACTACAGTGCATCGCAATCTTAGCTTTTAACGCCCCATGATTAACACCTGACACATTTGAAAAACCTGAAAAATCTGCTTCTGCGGCTTCACCTTGAACCTTCAGCAGTGAAATACTGAGCAAGTATTCTTTTTTTCCCCTGTGACATTAGGCAGCTCTGCCCGATTGTATTCATCTGTGGAAGAGTGGCCTGCTGCGACTGGCGCAGCCTCAGTTTCCCAGTGTCCTGCTCTTCGCCCCAAATCCAACAGGCCTCATTTTCCGCTGGAGCAGCAGGCTGCATTGTGGGATATGTAGTCTGGGGTGTCAGGGGACTTGTTGCAGGTGCCAACCTCAGGCCTTGCTGCTGTAGACCCAGTATAGCAGTGCGTTGCCCTGCGTTGCCTTAACATTCACACCCACAGGAAGCGCGTTCTTCTCTACCAGACTAGCAAGGTCTGCAAAAGGCCTGGAGGTGGGCTGCCTCCTGTCACGCTCTCAATATCACAGCTTTAGAGCTGTCACCGCTTAATGTCGGTGAATTACAATTACGCAAAGGCGCGTGCATTTAAATAGATTGTGATGATGATAAATGGAACTTGAAAATTTATGAAATATCTACATTTGTCATCAAATTCTTTTTGTATTTAGAATTTTGCTGTGTCTTCGTTTTTCTGAGCAGAAGAAACATGCTTTGCTTTAATCACCCAAAATAAGCAGCCAGGCTGAGGATGAAGAGAAAGGTGAGGCTATTCCTTGATAAGTATACTGTTGCAAACATTTCTTTTTGGGGTTTTTTTCCCCCAAGAACCTCTCAACCTTTCTTCACTCTACAGCTGTTACTCCACGGTGGAAAAGCTTGCACAGCCCCTCATTGGAGAACCTGCATGCAGGTAAAGATGCCTTGTAGTCTCATTAGCATTTCTATGCCTTTGGTGGAGTGCTTCTCAGAAGTGAAAATCAAAGGATTCTTTTTAAACACAGCGCAAACTCCTCTAATTGAAGACTAATTTGTCTTTGCGTTCCAGGGATTGACTGTTATCTCCATGCAATGTATTTTTGCTTTCTCTTCAGAGAGGTGTAGGGAATTAATTGAGGTGAAGAGCACCTTTCACTATGTAGAGCTCAATAACTGCCATGCCTCAAAGCTTCTTCTGTCGCGACTTTTGTTCTAAATTTCACAGGTTTGCTGCCAGATGCTGTTTGTTCTTCAGATAAAATGTTTTCATATAATTCAGTCTGATCTCATAAAGTATATTTAAAGCAAAGTTGCCGAGAGGTTGCCATGCTTCTGAAGTAATCCTCATGTTCCTCAAAACTCTTTTAAAACAAACCTTTTAATTTTTCAATGGGTTATTAGCATTTTCTAATGACTTTGGTTTATTGAGCAGTATTGTAGCCTTAAACATTGTTTTGATCAAAATGATGTTCTTAAAATACTAAATCATTGAATATTCACCAGTTTGAATTTCTGGGAGTGAAATAGAATCCCAACAGACATTAAGGGGGAAAAAAGCACATCTGATTTTGAATTAGGGCCGCTCTCACGTCCATTGTTAGCCAACTCAATAGACACATATATAAAAAAATAGCTAGCAAATGTATGTGCAGCCTGTGTGTGTGGCAATTCAATGCGGGGCAGAGAGGTGACCTGTACTGGGTTATGGGGCTCTGCTACAAATCACGCTAAGCTAGCTAAGTGTGCTAACCCACTGCAAATGTATACTAACCCATATCACTATCCACCAGACATTGAAAGCGAAATTCCCTGCCTAAAATCGACCAGGTTTATTGTGTCACCACCCCGAGTGCTCTGTGCTATATAAAATGCATGGCTAAAGTTATCATGGTACTAACCCAGACAGCACACTGTTGATAGCAGCAGCAGAATGACTTCGGAAGTGTGCAGAAGCATCGTATCTGCTCAACCAAGTTCAACCAAATGTCTCCAAACCCATCGGATGGAACTTCATCCGACAACAAAGCCAAAAACCGGGAGATTCTCGACTCGCCAAGCCATTCATATGCTGAAGAGAAAACTAAAGTTAACTCGCCCCCAAAACAAACAGGAGCTTAAGATGGCTGTCGTATAGGCATGCCAGATCATCACCTGAGAAGATACAGATACTTTGCCTAAGGGTTACAGAATTCAAACTGTCATTGCATGCAAAGGATATGCGACAAAGTACTAAACATGATTTCTTTCATTAACGCATCATTAATACGTCCCAAATATTACAGCGCCCTGAAATGAGGGGCTATGTATTTAAAAACAGCTGAGAATCTGCAATTTAACCACATGTGAATGGTTTGATTACAAATCTAAAAGCGTGGAATACAGAGCCAAATCAAGAAAACATGTATTTATACCAAACCTTATGGAGCTCACTCAGTATATACACGTCAGCTTACTTCAAATTGATTTTTCACAACCATCTATGCTACAAACAGATGTATTTTGACACGGGAAGAGAGGTTAACATCTGTGTTTAGCCCTTAATTACACCCACAAGGCTAATGATATTAAACTAAATAGCTGATCCTGCTGTTCTCTAATGATACGGAGTATATAATGAATTTGAATCTGAATAGACGTTTTCACTGGATACGCTTGTTTTTGTTTCAGTTGAGTGGTTATTCATTAGCAGTCTGTGATTTCTGCTTTTTTCCGGAGGGGGCCAGACTCCCCCAGCCCTGCCAGGGCCTGGTCCAGCTCAGAGATGCTGTGAGGCTCAAGGTGAGTACAGGATCATGGGATCAACGGTGCACCCCTGTGTAGTTCCTCCCCCACCCCCCCGCTCCCCCCAGTGTGCCAGGTCTCCCCCCGTGACCTGTTTTATCACTGCTAAACTAATCGCTTGCAGCTGTTTCTCTCTGATACGCTGGTCTCAGCACATCTCTCTGCTCGGCTGCAAGACATCTGGACCCGGATGGCACCATTGCCTAAAGCTCAACTTGGCTAAACTGAGATGCTGCACTTCCTCCATGCCATGTCAGGTAATTCCCCATGCCAGTTAAATCTCTGGCCATTGAACTGGCCTACACGACACTGCTCCCACAAATGCATCATTTTCCATCTATTATCTATACTTGCTTATTCCCGGTCTGGGTCGTGGGGGGTGCGGAGCCTATCCCAGCATGCATTGGGCGAGAGGCAGGAATACACCATGGACAGCTCACCAATCTATCGCAGGGCACCCACGCCATTCACTCACACCCTCATACTGTTCCTGTGGGCAATTTCCTTTGGACTGAAACCCTGTTTCCGGGTTTGCTGTGCGGTGACAGTGCTACCCACTGCACCTGCCTATTTCAAAGATTAATGTCATAAAAATATATAGACATTTCATATCTAAACAGTACTGTTCACAAAATTATGGTTAAACACTAATGTTAACAGTCTGTGCCTGATCCCAAAAACATTTAAAACACATTTAGATCATTAAAAGCCTTGATGGGTTTATGAGGAGCTACAGTGCAGTGTTTATGCATGTGTTAAAATCCTAAACATTTGGTCTTACGGTGTGGCAGAATATTATTAGCGAAAATTTCACACCTTTACAAATCTTTCCGTTTCATTTTATCATGCAACTCATTAGTCTTCTTTACTGGATCAAGATGATTTGCAGTGCCAGCCACCTCAGGACTAATGTGGAAGCCAAATGGCCAGGTCTAAACAAGGTATACCTTTCACAGAGTAATAGATTTTTAAAATATTACTTTTATCCAACCAAATGCTTCAGAAGTCATTGCACATTTATTCACTTTGCAGCAGGACAACGACACCAAACACACTGTTAAAACAACAAATGAATTTTCAGGGCCAAAAGGTGGAATGATCCTCCAACACAGTTTACCAACCTGTCTACCAGCACAGACCAAAGGCCCACCTCTTCCTCTGCTAACTCTCCTGACTCTCTTCAGCTATCCTCTACCTTTGTAACAACCATAAAGTAAAGGTGGATTATCTGCGTAGTGCTATAATCTTTTGTTTACAAACAATAATTGTTGATTTGTTTTGCTAAATTTACACTTCTTCTGTGCCTTGATGGTGACAATGTACTTTTTTTATTCCTGAGACTGACACTTCTGTTCTTCACTTCTATAAACTGCTCTGGATAAGAGCATCTGTTCATTGTAATTAGGTGTAATCTTCCCCTTCTTAGAGGTAAGTGCATCCAGATTTCTTTTAAAATGGCTGAAAAGTGTTACCATGTGTAACTTCCCTGCTTTCAGTTTTACATTATGTTATTATGAGTTATATTACCTTGACTGTAACAGAAAGACAAGATAGTAATGAACAAAAATGAAGAAAAGCGAGAAGTGACCGGTCATAAAAAATTCAAAAAAAGCTGAATTGTAAAAACACAAGATGTGCTTTTAGACAACATGTTTTCAGGAAAATTAAACAGCGTAGATAATGTGTGAAAGGAGGAGTGGGCTCTTGGAGGCCAGTCCAAAGTCATGAAATTTTGTCATATTTTTGTCTCTGTCCGACAGAAACAGACCCGGGCCCAGTCTCCCTGGCCCGTCTTTCACACTGCCGCCGGGAATCGGCGCGATGGCAGCAGGACATGCAGGCATCCAGCCCACCGCCGAAGAGCAGGCACCAGGCGAGGTGGCGGAGGGAGAAGATTTGGCTCCCGCTCGCGCTCTCCCCCGGCGTGAGGACGGCGGCGAAGTCTCGCGTCCCCGTCGACCGACGGCGAATCGCACGTGGCGGTCGCTCGCGAAAGGAGCCGCCGATAGCGCCGCGAGAAGAACAGAAGAGGGAAGATAAATCACAGCAGAGAGACGAAGAGGAAGAGGAAGCGGAGGAGGAGCGCTCAGCGGTTTGCACCGCGGCTGTGAAAACAAATAGCCTCGCATCTCTGCTGGAAGAGTTATTTCTGATACGCCACCGTCTGCAGCTCTGACTACACATGCAGTTATGCATATTCATAGAGCTCTCTCTCTCTCTCTCCACACCTTGAAATTAAGAAGAAAAATAAACACAGGCAAATTCCACAAGCCCTCTTATCTTCACTTTAAATGCTTCTGTCTATGTGTGTAAGAAGCATTTATGTTTGGAACTTTGTTCTTCAAAGCTTTTTGTGTTTTGCTTTATCTTTTATTTATATAATTTCTGATGCAACGTCCGATATCATTCGACCGTTCGGGCACAAGTATTCAGTGTACGAGGGAGAAGCATTGTTTTAAAAGCCTTGCAGACTTTATGCTCAAGATACCAG
This sequence comes from Anguilla anguilla, assembly GCF_013347855.1. NCBI lineage: Eukaryota > Metazoa > Chordata > Actinopteri > Anguilliformes > Anguillidae > Anguilla > Anguilla anguilla. The sequence continues at coordinate 27,431,471 of NC_049218.1, read as the reverse complement.
CATGATTTCTTAGGTTGGCAGTGTGCCACGGCTAGAGAGCTGCAGGAGATAACCCCATGTTCTCCAGAAGGTGGCGCTGTCTCATGTGTTCCATTCGTTTTTTGGGTGCACCTGGAGTCCTGTGGAAGTCTCTTGGGACTCCGGGCCATGGTACGTCTTGCTGCATACTCTCGTTCTGTGATGATGAATACACCTGTGGTTCCTGCCACAGGTGTCTGCCTCAGATGCCCCTGTGTTTCTGTGGAAACTCCAGACAGAAGGTGTGGGTTTATGAAACTTGCGTTAGGAAGATGAACAGATGCTTTTTCTTCGTTACATCCTCCGTCTCCTCTTCCCGTCGAAATCCAAATTTGCATTTTAAACAGCCTTGTTCAGATACTCTTCTGCAAAAAATTGGCCCATCCTCAAGTACTCATTTGGACCACAGATAAAATAAAAATGAAGGTGAGGTGGTATAAACGTCCGCCATTATACAGTGTGCTTAAGGGTACAACATCTGTCAGCCCCATAGGCCCAACCCGTGAGACCTGCTCACCCAATTGCAGAAAATATTACCGTATAATTTATGTTTTGACATTTCGAAATGTTAAATATCACTTTACATGCATTTGGCAGAGTGATGAACTCACCCTTCCCCCGACCCCCCACATCCTTACCACCCCCCCCCCCCCCCCCACCCCCCCGCCCCCAAAGGGGAAAACTCGAAAGTGCGGTCCTTCTATCTATCATTTTCCTGATAAGTCAAAAAAGCACATACAGTTGAGTTGGGACTGAACCAAATCGCTGCTTTCAGCACACCTGACTGGGGGGGGGGGGGGGCTCATAGGAGCATAGGAGCAGATGGGGTCAGATTTAATTGAATTGTAATATCCCCAAACATTTCCTTCCCGGAAAAAGGAAAAGTCAAACTGATGAAGAGTGCAGCTCCTGTGTGGGAGTTATGCCTGGTGGTATGGAGCTGCGCTGGAAGCAGATAGCCACGGCCAAGAGCGGCTCCGCCCGCAAAATAACATGTCTTCGGCTGAGATAACACTAAGCTAGCCACTTATCAGCTAGCCTTCGCCGTTTCCCGCCTCGCTTTGAGAGTAACGACTGTGGCCGCCAGCCAACGTGTAAGGGACGGTTCCAGCTCCTTTTTTCCACAGTTTGTGTGCATCCATTCTCGGGCATCGGCTAAGCTCTAAAACACTTACGTGCTGTACTGCAATGCTGTAATGACCTGCTGTTCTTACATGTAAATCAATAAACCAAACATACAATTAGTGAATCGGTGCTCAGGACTATAAGTGCGAGTCACTATAACCAAGGCATGGCTGTTGAATTAGGCTGCATTTTGTCACATCAATGCCATTCATTATTCATCTACTTTTGCCCTTGAGCCAGAATGAGAAGGATCAATCAAGTGCTGCAGCACAAGTTCAGCCAGAATTAAAATGGACTGTTCAGACTTACAGTTGACATTCTCCTCCCTCCCTTAGTAACCCTGATGGCGTTTCACGCATTTCTTTATCGTTGTATTCCAGTGCTCTGTGGATTTCCGTAGGACAGGCTCCACTTTGAGGTTAATGTTTTTTTCTGAGCGATCAATGCGACCACTTTATTTTCACAGGTCACAGGAGTCTAGTATTCTGATATATTTTCCCATTTCTTTGCTCAAAAGTCAGCACCAAGTTTCTCAATTAAAAACACAATGGCGGAGAGACATTGAGTGAGTTTCCTTTAACACTAGATAGGCCAGACCTAGGGCATCTGCTGCAGACTACTGAGCACCTACACACTGATTGTATGTACTATGTAGCATGCACTAGGTAATATGCACTGAGTAGTATGTGCTATGTACTCTGTTGTATGTGCTATGTAGTATGTACTAAGTAGTATGTGCTATGTAGCATGCACTAAGTGGTATGTGCTATGCAGTATGCACTATGTAGTATGTACAATTGTGATGAAGTTGATAGGGTATGGATGAATAATTGTGGACGCTGTAGTTATAGAAACGATAGGCTTCGCAGTAACGCGACCAACATATTTTCGGGTTCACTCCCACAGTAATACCAATATAAATATGTCTTTGGTTGAACAAATACAGATACAAGTACAAATAGTGGCATCTCTCTCTATCCCTAGCATCCAGAAGTTGACCTCACAGCTGCAAGCAGTCATACCTGCCCTGTGTAAGCTGTGTTCAGCAGGGTGATCCCAGGGCAGTCACACCTGCCTGTGTAAGCTGTGATCAGCAGGGTCATCTCAGGCCAGTCACACCTGCCCTGTGTAAGCTGTGTTCAGCAGGGTGATCCCAGGGCAGTCACACCTGCCTGTGTAAGCTGTGATCAGCAGGGTCATCTCAGGCCAGTCACACCTGCCCTGTGTAACCTGTGTTCAGCAGGGTGATCTCAGGCCAGTCACACCTGCTCGTGTGAGCTTCAGGGTACATGTCATCATGGGGGAATATTTTCAGCATAATTTTGTACCAATCAGCAGATGGCACAGACCCAGTCTGACATTATTGTCCTGGTAATGCGCTGAGGGGAGTGACAGAGGAGTCGGGGTTCCATTGTAGTTGGTCGAACCAGAGGCTACCCACATTTTAAATTACTTTCTGAAGCGTGGTGCAGGTTTTGATCCACAGAAGCCTTTCCCCGCTGAAGCAGTAGGAAAGGCCAGCGTGCATGCTGTCTCTGCTCTGATATGGGTAATTCAGGCTTTAGGCAAACTTCTTAAGATATTTTGATTCTGTCTCCATGGATGTTTTTGAAGAAGGCCAAGTACTGCAGTGAGCTCCTAGTCATGCACTCCGAACAGCGAGCTGTGGGGGCTTTAAAGGGTCAGGAAACTGAAATCTATGAATTCTTTGCTGATGTGTTGTTTTAATACATGTTTTGCATTCACAAACGGCCTAGAAATATTTGAAAATGATTCTTGTGCAAAAAAAAAACAACAAAAAAAAAAAAACATAGAAAAGCCTGCACTGATATCGGCTTGCTTTCCCCTTTGGCTGAATGCCAGGTTTTCAGTGGGCGGGATTAGCTGGATACAGTGTATGTCACTAAAACACTAAGAGTGGTGAAATCCTTTCTACTTGAAATATGTAAATGATGCTCTTGCCACTTTTGTGAGGGCAAGCTAAATTGGAAATGCCAAGCTTGGATGCAGAAAAACCAATACGCTTTTTTTTTTTGTTTGTTATTTTCATTTCTGGACGCCTACGGGCACTGAAATATAGCAATAACCCCAAAGCTTAGTATTAGTTGCACTCATTTTCATGAGGTCCCTCACCTTTAATGAACCTTGTATGCTTGGCTCCGTTTATCTGTGGGGAAAAGGGGGGGGGGGGTGTCTAGCTAGACTGCTTTGTTTCTATGTCTGAGTTTATCAGCTGTTAATATTTACAGTTAACAAGAGAACTTTTCCCTATCAATAGATATGTATCAATTGGGAATCCACAGAGCAAAAAAATTAACACTGTCTAATTTCAGAGAATCACAGCTCTACACGACTTAATAGAAAAGTAACAGAATCGATAACACATTCGTGAGAACTGATTTGGACAGTTTAATTTTATAGTTACACTAGGTTAGTGTAACTATACATTTTAGCTGCATCTCTGTTAAGTATATTTTTATAAGTCTGAAATGATTAACTTTTGAATCAATCATTCCAATGTACTTCAATATAAATTACATATCTAATTGTAAACATTTGAATTGAGGCTCTACAGAGGCTAGTTGGCTAGTGTGAGTATCAGGCATTGCAGTGGCGTTTTGGGCCTGAACCTTGTGCTCTTCCTCCGGACTCCTCCTCATCATCCTGTCTTAAAGGCCTGAAATGTTCGGCCTTGAAATGGCTGGCCTTACTGCACTCTGTCAGGCCAATCTCTCACCCGCTGTCTTACCTGCCTCAGCGGATGTTTTGATTCTCCCCGAATCTGCTCTGGTTATCTCTTTACTGCAAAGGGCGCTATCGGTCTCAGCCAGACAAACACTCTCCCTGCTGGGACCTGCTGCGTTCGCTTTGACAGCAACGTGAGCCTTCACTGGATAAGCCGTCAGTCCGCTTTACTTAGCGCTGCGGTAGCTCTTTAAGGCTAACATTCCGGCGACCCCGTAGCCGCGGTCTGCGCGGGTGACGCGACGCGCTCCTGGATGAAATTCGGCTTTCTGTGCGTAGGAAACCATGCGCATCCCAGCATGCCCCGGACCTGCGTTTCCAAACTGCGTCTCTTTCAATTCAACTCGAACGTCAATAGGCACCGAAAGTGGCGGGCGAGCTCCCAGCACGCGAGCGCACGGCTAGCGTTTCGGAGCGGCTAGCGTTTGGGAGCGTCGAGCCGCATTGTTTGTTCGTGGTGTTTTGCAGCCGATTGATATTAATGCCCCGTGTGTCTTCTCCTCAGGCAGGATGCTGAAGAACAACGAGAGGAATGCTGGAGAGCAAACGGTAAGAATAAATAATGTATAACGCTGTACTTCAGAAACGGCACACTGCAAGCTCTGTTAGTCCTACCCACAAGGCTCTTTGTGCGTCACCGTGAGCGACGAAATGGAGTGTTGCCGTTCTACGTTTTCCACACAAGACACACAACTGTCATTAATGTTTAAGACCGATATTATACAAGAAGCAAGAAGCGATGGGGAAAAAAGGAGCACACTTCTGAAATGCTTTTATGTAAAATCAAGGGAAAAGTGTACAGTAGTATAGTATGCGTAGGGTCCTTGGTGCTGTGGTATGTTTGAGTGCCTCTCAAGGACAAAGCAGTTGCAAGTTCTACGGTAAATACTCAGCAATTTTTATTATTGCAGTATTGGCCAAAACTACAACTGGCACTGAGATTGGAGGCTTGCTCTTGCGTGTATTGCAATTTGCATGTATTCCAGGAGAATGCTTGTGCTGCTTATCGAACACGAAAGAATGTCAAACAGGTGTCAGAGCCTGTCAGGTTTTGCTGTGCTTTGATAACCAGGCTGATGATCAAGAAAGTGTAGGACAGGGAGGGGCAGGAGACAGAGAAGCTGGAACCTGTAGGGCAGAGAGCATGAGTCCTGTCATGTGAGGGTAGATTAATTTCAGCTGCACAAACTGCGCTGACGGGAGAACACCCCAATGTGCTGGGGTCGGGACACTGAGGCCCGGCTGCGCCACCTGCTGGCCGAGGGCAAGATTTTCAGGATCGGGAGAAGAGGAGGTAAGAGGTGGAGGATGCCCATCAGAATGTCGATACAGCGGGGAGGGAGGTCTTCCAGGAGCAGGAGAAGGAGAAGGTCCTTGCAGGAGATTCAAGGCACATCAAAAAAGGTCAGGAATGCCTGTTCCAGCAGAGAGAAGCAGAGTGTGGAGGTGTGAAGTGGAGGTGGAGGTGGAGGGGGATAATCCATGCACCGTGAGCCCCACTGGGGGTGGGGGGGCAGGGAAGCTAACCATCACAGAGCTGTGGAAGAGCACAGAGAGGCGAGCACCTGTCCTTCCATCAAAGAGATCAAGCTGAGCAGTCGGGTACATGGTGGAAGACAAAAGCCCAGATTTAGACACCTGACAGCTAGGTTTGGATGTTAAATGAAGGAGAGAAACCTGTTTTGTAACATTTTACTACAAGCATTTCGCATGGTGGCAGGTGTTAAATATGAAATGTGCTTATGGTAATGTTCAGTGTCACCAATGTCATGCGTGCAGCCCATTATTCATTAACACAGTTACGTTGAGCGGGCTGTCTCAACTCCCCTCCACGAATGTGTTAACTTTGCGCTGTTAAAACGCGGAAAGCCGGTAATCCCTTTTCAAGAACCTTCGCTTCAGTGGCTTGATCGTACAACGCGTAAGCCTCCTTGCTCACCCAGGAGGACGGCAGTGGCAGAAACATCACATGCAAATGAGATTCACACCCTAAAACATGGAAACACGTATGTAAATGCTGTCAGTTTAAGATAACTCTTAGAAGAAGAAGGGAAAAAAAAACGTGCATGTTTTTGGGACATTTATGAGTTTGTGAAAGACTAATTTAATCACAGAAACAGTGCTATCACACTTTTAGTAGCTGTTCTTCCAGGTCAGCATCATAATTAAAATGATTGCAAGATCTGCATTTTATGTCCAAATGGAAGCTAAGCTCTTTGGGGTTGTTTAATGTTTACCTGTGACTGAAATAAGCGACGCAGAAGGGAACAGCACTATTTCATATGTTATATAAAGCCATCACACCAGTTTAAATCAAGGAAAACATATCTTCTCATGGTTATTATTCAGAAGGATGATGCACAGGTTCTGTCATATATTGCTCTCCCTGTAGCTGTTTGCCAGTGCTTTTTTATTAATAGGCTGGTCACTTGGCTTAATATAAATTTCCATTCGAACTTACAGAATAGAAATTTAAATCATTTGTGCACCAAATGATTATTAATGGATAATTGTCTAGAAGTAGCTTGTATTTTTAAGAAACTGCCTTCTCGAACATAAGCACTTTGTATTGCCCACTGCTTTTGAGAATTCTGAAAGATGGAGGTGTCTTACAGGCAGCGTGGCAGGGAATGAATTCTGAAATACTTGGAAATTTAACATTGCCGACTATGGTGGGTGGGCGGAGGTTACCGGAAAGTCTGTCTCTGAAGAAAAAAGATCCAACGGACTGCTTTAAAGTGTGTTGATTTTCTTATTTCTGACAAATTGCTCAAGCCAGCCAGTACGGGCATTGAGGTCATTTTGATGTGTTTTGGTTTTGAAATTCCACATCAAAGTAGTCTGATAAAATTTGGGTTGAATGTAACATTACAAATCACCAGAATCACTCAACCAAGTTTGGCTAATTAGAGGATAGTCCTATCACTCGTTTAATGCAACTCTGTAACACAAAGTCTTGCACACACCTTCACCTTACCTATTATGACCCAAGTAGACTATATTAAAGAATGACAGGATACTGATGCACATATTTTGAAGCTGGTGTTTCTCTGGTCTCTTTTCAATTCCTCATACCCCTTGGAAAATTCACAGGTTTTTTAAATGTATGTAAATCCTCAAATCTTCATGTACAGATTCTATTAATTTCACAGCTAGTTGAGTGGCTAAAATCTCATCCAGTCATTTAGGATATTTGCTATTCAAATCTAATAGACAGCTTGAAGGTGAAAGGAAGAGGCATTAGCTATTCAGTCTTTTGCCTGCAAACAGTCTGAAGTCTAGTGTCGGCGCATGCAAAATAATTAAACTTGCCTTTCAAAACAAAGAGAACGGCAGCATGTGTTTGAATATAAACATAATAGCTTCTCTTTACCATGCGATCCATAAAAATATGAAGATTAAAAGTGTTTTTCGTCCCCCACTGTAATACAATTACAGATGTGTAATTGCTATATTCTCTTGTTTGGCAGATGTTTTAATGGCTTTGTTGCTTCCTGGACTGGGACCAGTGCCAAAACTGAAGGAAGCCTACAACAAGGACTGCAGGAGCCGAATCCCATCAACGGCGATTCAGACACTGAGCTCCCCTATCATCTGAAAACAGGGAGGTATGTGTACGGAAATACGAACCGCTGTGAGAAATTGATTCGCAGCATTCCGCTCGCTGCTGAACTTCACACAGAGGGAAATCACTGGTTTGAAGAAAGGTTGTTTCTTCACTTATAATAAGGGCTCCCGCTGATTACGTTTTAAAAAGAGAGGCATTAAAGAGTAAGTCAGTCACACACGTCTCCCATAAACATACACTTAGTGCGATACGGTCTGAAAAGGCCCATATTTTAAGCACACAAGTCTAATTTTTTTTTTTTCAGTTGCTCATGCAGAGCGCTGTGTTCGTGAGACCCAGAAATTAAAGTGCCAGTTGAAATGATTTAACCGTCTTGAGTTACGCTATTTCAGTCAAGGATTGCATTCAAAAGATGTGCTCTTTAGTGTGAACAATGGGATTATACTTGGCAGAGCCAGAATTCCTGTTAATAACATATACGCGCAGAGAAGGTCTTTCCATAATCTTTGTCCCTTCAAATGAAATGAGAAATTGTAGGTACTTCTCGTGTTCTGCAGGAGGAGATGTTGTCCAGTGGAGAATCTCTCACTTAAAGGGAGAGTGGAGTACAGGAGATTGAGAGGTGTTCATGTGTTTTGTGAGGGAGGGGTGAGTGAAATATTCAGAGTTCACAATGTTTAAATACATCATAGGCGTTACAGAGCATGCATTACCATGGTGCTCTGCTGAGAAGAGGAGGTTGGGTCCCTAAATGAAGCTTCCTACATGTCAGGGTGGATTTTCATTTCTGCTTCTGAAAGATGGTCGTACGTGAGCTTAAAAATTCCCTTGTTTATGCTATTTTCATTCAGCCTCCCCCCCCCACCTGTTTTCCCCCTTTTCTCATCTTCTCATAATACTGAATTTGTATCCTGGTTTCTGAGACGTTCGAACAGCATTCTCCTACTTGCTTTCATTTCTTTTTTTTTTTCTTCCTGGGAGATAAAAGTGTTCTTGGATATTACCATGGCATTAACATTTTTAAACCCTATTACTTCTGTACTACCCCTGGAGTGTTGGGCTGCTCCTCTTGATAAGGAGCAGCCCAACATAAGTTCACACTGTGTGGGTACTGGGGTAGTGGTGGACGTTGATGGTGACGGGACACCGAACACTTTTCAAAACCCGTCCTTAGCGACAGTAGAATCAGGGTCGGAGCCAGCAGGTGCTGCTGTAAGCCTAGGATATCAGCGTTGCTTTTTTCTTCAGAGAAGAGGATCCCCAAATCACACTCCAAAAGCTGCTTTGAGTTGACAGACGTCTCTAGAGCTTGGGTTTGGTGTAATCCGAGGGAGATTAGCGTATTGCCTATGTTCCGTGTTTCTGACACGTCTGATTACAAATTTACTGTTTCACAGTGCTGATCCAGAGAAATGGCAAAAAACCAATGTGTAAACTTAATGCCTTTAAACTATCATTATTCGCTCTGTTAAAGTGTGGAAACGGTTTTTTCTTAATTGTGAAATTGGACATTGAAAAGAGAGGGGATGTAACAACAATTCAAAAGCGAAAGAATGTTGCTGTTTAAGGGGAGACCCCACCACTTAATAGGAAAAAAAAATCCTTTACTCATATCAAAATAAAATTTTATCAGACACAAGACACAAATAGGCTACAAGGTTTTTTTGTATTATGACTTTTAATTTTTATTTAAAAAATATGCTAATGAGCTATTAGCTCATTAAATATGCACTAATTTGCATATAAGCATATTCAATATTTAAGCTCAACAGATAAAATCTGAACTGATTTTTTTTTTGATGTGATCAATAACTCAATAGTTAGGGCTTGTCAGAGGCATTCGTCAAAATATTGTTTTTTTTAAGTAATTATTCCAAAAACAATATGTAGGCTACATGCTGAAAAAAACGGTTTTGACCTATTTTTACAGATAAAATGCCACAAAAAAAAAACAAAAAAACGCCATATCAAAAAAATCCTCTGACACGCCCTAGCTATAACATTTAAGAAGCAGTATGTAAAATTATGTAGCTGTATCTATTGTTAAAGTTGAGATAAACTGAATACCGTTTGGGTAATATACAGTTTTGAGAAAATGGCTGTTAAAGGGACCTTTAAACGCTAGTAGCCAATGAATTCGAAGAGTTCTGCTTGTCTTTCATCCATCCTCACAGTGACAGCAAAGGAAATAGCCACATATGGTCATTCTACACTCCAGGAAACAAGCTTTTTAACAATATATGATTCAACCAGGTCAGTTTTAAAACCGCAGTGGCATTTAATCATAAAAGATGCTATCATAAGCTCATTTTATGCTTTGTGTACTTGACGATGGTGTTACACTATCATCTAAATTAACTATTTATAACGATTATTTACCTTTATTTTGTTCATTTTATAAAACTATAGAAGTTATAGAAGCAAAATATCAAAATTGACACATGGAACCAAAATCATCGTTTTTGACGGTGGTGCCTCCTCTTGAACTGCTTTAGAATGCTGGATTTTGTAGTGCATTGATTTTAGAACTGTTAAAAGGCAAAGGTGTCCCTTTACTGAAAAAGAACTTTTTGAAAGCTAAAAAAAAAAAAAAAAAAAAAATGCTGCAAATTACAGTCAGGGTCGCAAAATTCTGTGTGGCCACGTTTTCAATTTAGCGTGGGCTATTTACTAAGACTGGCTATGCAAGCGAGCCACAGTGTGAGAATTTAAATGTAGTCCCGGCATTTAAGACACACCTTGAAAATGGCGGGAAAGCAACGCAATGGAACGCAAAAGAAAATTTAAGCTCTCCTTGGAGCTGGAAATATTGCTTTATTGAAACCAATAAACACATTTGAGAACTGCAGTCACAAAGTGTGCTTCCAGCCAGAAGAAAAGCTGTATGGGAGGAAGTCACGGCTGATGCAAGTGCTGTCGGCGAAGTGAAAAGATCTATAATTGACTTGAGGGCGAAGCACCAAAGGAAAGATAAGGCATATAATATGAAATCTGCAATGAAGACAGGTGGTGGCTCTGGCGATGAATTACCCCTGACCCAGCTTTAAGAGCAAGCCCAGATTCCTGTCCTGGGGGTTCGGAAATGTGATGTAACAGGAAATCAGATGCAGCATGGCTCTCGGCACCAGTGACAGGCATTTTAAAACACGGCCAGCGAAATGCCACCTAATGTCACGGCTGTGTTCTGGAATGAGCCGGAAGGAGTTTTGTCACTGCACGGATGGCGTGACTTCACTTCTGTTGTTGGCTCCAGATCATCTCCAAGCTGATCCAGTAACTGCTGTATGACTTGGGGGCCTGCAGGTTATTCTCACATTTTCCTCTGACGTGCCAAAAAAGCGATACTGGATTTAGAAAGACTCCCTCCTTTTGCAAACGTACTCTACCGTGCTGACGATGTCTCCTAAGAATGGCAGCAGCTGCCGGAAGGAAGTTAACATCTGCCTTTCCCAGACGTTAAATAACAGACACAATTACCTTTGCTGCAATAAACGCCAGTCATGATAAATCAGTTTTAGCAGGTCTTAGGCATAAATTTACATTCTCTTTTTACATTTTACATATTATTCAGGGTCCAACATCGTAACACCTTAAAATACGTATGCATTAACCAAAACGCACTAATTTTAGGGATGCCACTTTTCCCACATTGTACCAGAGCAAACCTCCAGTGCAGAGACTTATTGGTGCTATTTGTCTCCTTAGCATCTACAAAAGGCCCGCACAACCCTTAGGCCTTCAGTCTCAAAAATATGCCAATGCCTACTACCCATAGATCAAACCACCAAATTTACCAACTCCAAAATGGAATACAGATCTGAACAATACAATGGATGATGATTACTTGAAGTCAATCTTGTATGACACTACTTCATTTCCCATAAATTCTAAACTTAAGCTCATTCAATGCAAACTACTTCACGGAAAACATTCCACTCTCAGACGCTTATTCATTATGGGGACTTCAGACCCATAGACTTGTGACCAATTCTCCAGATGACATAATTGACTCATCCATACAGTCCTTTTGGCACTGCTCTCCAGTCCTCAAATTCTGGCGACAGATTGCCACCACGCTAACTCATATCCTGATCACGAGCATCCCACGATCCCCTGAAATCTGCATGCTTGGCTTCACCTCCAACCTCAACCTAAGTCCTAGCCAGTCCAAAAAGAGAATTGTGTGACCTCTGCAAGAAACAGCAAACAGCATAATGAACAGCTGACAGAGCTTTTAGTATGTACAACTTAAATTGACCAACGTTCGTTTCCCTCCTCTTCATTGTTACTTATGAATAAGTCCAACTGACAGACAAGGGTGAGACAGAGAAGCCAGGAACAGGAGTGGATGCCATCCTATCTCTACGGTCCTCTCCTTTGTGATGTCTGGGGTGGCCAACGCCAGGCAAATTGCTCACATTCTCCACCATTGTAGCACAGAAGGTGTGAGATGAATTCATGCAGAAGAATGAATACAAAAGTCAACCCAGGCAGTCCTGCACAATGCTTATTCATTCGTACAAAGTCAGGGAAGAATGGGGAAAGAACCAATATAACACTGTCCATTATCCAGTCTTGTACGGTCCAAAAGTCCAATCACCAATCCCTGGTCCTCCACAGTTCTTTGCCAGTAAATCCACCAGATAAATGGGGCTTTTTTAAATCTAATTTAGTCAATTATCATGTTCAAATCCTCAACAGATGTCAAAAGGCTTACATGGAATACAGGATATTATTGTTTTGGGATACTTTTGCATGATTGCCATTGTAATTTTGCAAGTCTTTATTTCTGTTATTTTTCTGTAGTGGCCAGACCATATACAAAAAAAAACTCATGAAACTTAGAACAACATAATCCATTTGCAAAGCACTTTTCTTTTATCTGAAAATGCTGAAATGACTGTATTTGCTTGTAACATGCAAATTTGGTTATAAATGCAATAACTTTGGAAAGTAACTTCCGTGATTAATGGTGATGTTATTGCAGATAATGGTCATTTTGCAGTAAATGCAATTTAGTGTACAATGCAAAATAACACCACCAAATCTCATTTGCAGAGCACAGAATTTCACATATTATTAAGAGACACTACAACAATGTTTTTTCCCCTCATCTTAATTGTGTTATTCTACCTTTTGTTAAATATGATTTATTTGCAGCTCATACTTGGACAGCCATTTCCTCGAGCAGTATGTAGGCTAGCTTTTGGCTGCTAAAGGGCTTTCCCTGTTGCAAACAACATGATTACTGCTGTGCTATTATGGGTTGTTTCATTAGTCCAGTTATAGTACAATGTGAATTGTGTTTTTACTGACTCCACATTTTTGTTGCTAGGATGGCAGCTCATTTCCTGTCACCCAGTATTGATAGCCCGCAGAGCCAGGTCAAAGCTAGTATATACAGTACAGGAAAAATAACGAATGTTCTGAGAATTCATAACGGGCGCTTTTAAAGTAGTAAAAAAAAAAACCAATGTGCTGAATACACGTACGCTGTAAAGATTACTATTCCAGCCTTAAAAGAGGATGGCCAACTTCAAGAACAGCAGTCGAGGGTGTTCAACATGTGGCCCCCTAATTTGCATTGTAGGATACAGCATACGAATACAGTGCCCTCCATAATGTTTGGGACTACGACATATTTTTTCTAGACTTGTAATAAAACAATTCACATTAGCTCAGCTTCAATTAAAGGGTATTTTGATACATTCTGGATTCACCATGTTCAAATTACAGCAGGCCCCCATTTTGGGCACCATAATATTTTGTGACAAATGGCTTTACAGATGTTCCTGTCTGCGCCCTACAATGCCCTTTAACCAAAGCCTATTAATGTAAATTATTTGATTACAAATCAAGAAAAAAATATGTCGTAGTCCCAAACATTATGGAGGGCACTGTATTCGTATTCTGTATCCTACAACACAAACAAGGGGGTCACATGATGAACACCCTCGACTGCTCTTCTTAAAGTCTGCCATCCTCTTTTTAAGCTGGGATGGTAATATAATATTTTCAGTATATGTGTTTTTGGCACATATATATTTTTTACCACATACCACAAGTGGCCATTATGGAATCTCAGAACATTCATTATTTTTTCTGCCGTCTCAACAGAAGGAAACCTGCATATATCAGCATAGTAGTGCCAGGGAAAAGTCTTTAAGTGCCTGAATCCTCATCTACCACAAGTGGAGCCATCCAGGGTGGGAAATTATGGCCTGAACACTCTCGCAATCAGTTTTCTCTTCTGTTCAGAGTCTGGGGGAGGGACAGCTTGCCAACGCGCCATCCTTTCCTTCTGAGAAATCAAATTATTTTAGCCCAGATCAAAAGCCCTTGTGTGTGAAAGGGTTTCTTTCACCCCATACAGTCGTCTGGCTCAAAGACATTTAATTAGCGCGTGCGCCTTCAACTATGAATCTCTAAATGAAGATCTTTCCTGCTGCTGAATAAAAGACGAAAATGAAGGAAAATCATGATGTGAAATTGTCATTTTCAAAAAAGGGGGTTACATGTACGCTCGGAGAAAGATTAGATTTATGCTTTAATTTTCTTCCAGTTCCAGAATAATATTAGATCTAATAGAGAGCAAATATTTCCACAGGTTATTAAATGTTTCTTAATTTAGAGATGATGATCGAGGCCCTATATTCTCCATTCCTTGCTCGATGTGATCATGAAAAACAAGAATTAAAGTGTGCTCAAAGCCTAATAAAGCACTAGCTATCATCTCCACAGTAATGAAAAGTCTGAATTATTATATCGCTAGGACATGCCCTGTACGTTACAGGCCAATGAGGTCTTTGTCCTGGAAACATTCACTCTCCTCTGGGTGAAATGTAGCTGAGAGAAAGCATGCGCCATCTTCTGTTACCATTCAGCCATTTTATTTTCTAAGTTTTCTACTTTCAAACTTAGGACTCTATTTGCACAGACAAGGCACAATTGTAAAATGCTTGCTGTAATGCAATGGTGCTGGCAAGTTCAGGTGTGTCCAACTCAATTTAGGTAATTTTGTGAATCCAGGATTCTGAGTCCCATAAAAAGACCGCACGTTGGGCCCCACCCCCACCTCAGAACATTCTGTTCTAATATTTTTTGAGGGCTTTTGTCAGTCAGGGTCCTTGGAATCATCCTAACTACCCCCCCATGGGTCAAACATACCGGCCACCTTCTTTCCTTTCAATGACACTGCATCAAGGCCACAAGTAAACTGGCCATTTTGCCATGTCTGATATAGGCCTACTTGCCCAAGAGATGTACAGGTGCCACGTGTATTTACGGCACCTCAAAAAAGCCTTTAGACCAAAAGATATCAATAAGATTGACAGCAAACTGGGAGGATTTTTCATCTTTACTACGGTGACTAGGGAGAAGGGAGACAGTGTGTATGGGTGGAGAAGAGATTTAGGACTAGGTGGGCAGACATTCAACAAAACCCACGCCCACGCACGCACACCCTAGGCAGATAACAAGAGAACCCTCATCCCTTTGTGACTCAAAGGGGGGAAAAATACCCAATTCGCACCTCTAATAGTGGTTCTGAATGATCCATTTACAACCCCTCTTTATCTCACAGACGCTGACCCTGCGAGAAAATAATGAGTGTAAAAGGTGTAACGAGGCTTTCCTGATAATTACTATCTCCCGTGTTTACACGGCTGTTTGCTGCCATTAATAACCCCTGATTACACGGCTCCCATCTTTTCTCAGGAGCTGCGGAAGGATGTCGATGAAAGAGATTAAACTGTTTCGAATGACAGTACATGCTTAAAATTTTTGGAATTTAAATGATCTGCGCTTGAACACTTGGCTCAGCACTGCAAGCAGGCATGATTGTGTTGCGGGTACCTTGTCGAATACATGGACTGGTCACCAGAAAACTCATCACGTGTTACGGTTGACTATTTGTACACTGTGTTCAGTAATATTGAGAAACGTGCAATATTCCTTATGAAAACTGTCGGCTCTGGTTTTATTGGATGCTGGTCCAGGTGTGCATACCACTGAAAAAATGAGTTAGTAAAACGTGGTAACTGGATGCTGGACTTTGTGCTGGAGATTTATGGACACCACATATTACAGTGATGGCATCACAGTGACACTTATGTAATCAGCCTGCGACAACAGAAAGAACAGGAAAAACTCAGTACAGCTGGTTCCCCTCAAGCATCTAAAGAATAACCTTTTGGAATGGGAGCTTCACCAAGCTAGTTGCTTTTGAAAAACAGAGACAGGTGAAATCCTTCTTTGTGATAACAAAATTTTTGGGGATTTTTATGATGTGCTTGGGTTTTACTTTGCTTTGTAATTGTAGTTGATCTATCTATGCACCAGTTGCTCGTAGACTGATGAGGCAGATGCTTTGTGAATAAATGTGTGTGTGTGCCCAGTTCTGTTTTTTATGAATAAGTAGGTTTTGACTGTTCTCCTTTTGTTCCATTGTTAAGCAAGGGGATGGAATGTCTGCCATACCTATGGAAGCTTGGCAGTGGAGATGGCTGAGCAGGGCGCTCCCAGAATTCCACAGTTCCAGGCACAGGCAGGCTCTTTTTGGAGTGGAAATGTGCTCACCAGTTCAAGCTCATCATACAGGCCTTCAGATTATAGCTCCCATCCTGTTAAGCACTCCTGGCTGTCATCATTACCAGCCTAAAACTGACTCCTCCCCTGTCAGCGCAATCCAGCAGTCCCAAAGCCCCCTGCTGGTCAGGCCCCAGTTCCCTGCCATGTTCTGCACAGGAGGTAACCCCGCCAGCCAATTACACGATGAGAAATGGCTGTTGATTAACTTGATGGCATGATAGGTCAGCGCATTAACTCCGCCTGTCCTCATTCCATCTGATTACGCTCACGTTGTCTGGGTCTACATCTGCCGTCAATAAGCCTGTTTGCCATGAGGCGGAATGGAACCTTAAGGAAGGATGTGAGGAACAGCCCATGCTGTTCACCAACATTGGCCCCAACAAACAAGGCATTAGTCACAGATGTCTTCACAGGAGGGAAGAGAGTTGTCTACATGAACACCTATCTTGGCATTCTTTATAGTGGTCCTCAAGCTATTGTGGGTGTCAGAATTCTCCAGAAAATCCCTTTGTGTCCTACGGATGGCCCTAAAAGCCGTCATCACCTGACATTTCGGCGAACAGCCTCATCCAGGTTCCCCCGGGCAGCCGCTGCGGGCCTCATACCAAGCCCGGCACCGGAGTCACAAAGACAAAGAGGCGGTGTGAGAAAGATGCCGGCTATAACCCAAATTGACCATGACAGTCACAAAGCCTCATTACCTGTAATTCAGAATGAATGAGACATGTCACTCCCAAGCACCTGCGACTAAATTATCTCTCCTCCCCAGCTTACCGACCAGTGTAGACATTTTCATCCTTTTTTTTTTCTCTTCAAAATGTATTTTCCTTCCGGACCTGGTTATTAAAACCGCAAGCTGACAAATGGGTGATGCGGTGTGAAGTGTTGCTCGGGGCCTGAGGAGCGTGAATTTGTGTAGAGGTATTAAATGGGCTCTCTGATCCAATCAGGGCCCTTCTTTTCCCTTCTGTTCTTACACAGGCCACGGTGCTGGCCTGATTTCACTCCTCACATTTATTATCTTGCATTCATTGCCTCTTTGGGAATTACTGTTTAGAAATGATGAGCCTTGTTTCTGTATATACTGTGTCTTTTAGGGATGTACAGTACAGTGGTGTGAAAAAAGTATTTGCCCCCTTCCTGTTTTCCTCTATTATTGCATATTTGTCACACAGGATGGCTTCAGATCAGAACGTAGACAAAATGTAATATTAGACTAAGGGAACCTGAGTAATTGCAAATCCCATTTTTAAATTATTATTTTATCTGTTTAACGAAAAAGGTTATCAAACAGCCATATCAGTCATGTGAAAAAAGAACTGTCCCCTTAAATGTATTAACTGGTTGCACCACCTTTAGCAGCACTAACTGCAAGCAAACACTTACAGTAATTTGATTTTAGTCTTACACATCGCTATTGAGGAATTGTAGTGCTGTTGTTTGCAGAACTGCTTTAGTTCAGAAAATTGGTAGGTATGAACTGCTCATTTCAGAAAATTGGTAGGTACTGGTATGAACTGCTCGTTTCAGGTCCTGCCACAGCATGTCTGCTGTGTTCAAGTCAGGACTTTGATTAGGCCACTCAAAAGTTTCATTTTGTTTCTTTTCAATCATTCAGATGTGGCCATGATTTTGTGTTTTGGATTATCGTCTTGCTTCGTAACCCAATTATACTTCAGTTTTAGCTCACGGACAGATGATCGGAAGATCCTTAGGAATTTTTTTGTTCCAGAATTAGCAGAATTCATGTTTCCTTAAATAATGAACAGTTGTCCAGGTCCAGAGGCAGCAAAGCATCCTCACACTATCACCACCATATTTGACTGTTAGTATGATGTTCTTACTGTGAAATGCTGTACTTGACTTATGCCACACATAATGGGACCCGTCTTGTCCAAAAAGGTCAACTTCGACTTTTGAAAAAACAAAAATAAAATAAATAAAACTTGTGATTTGCACAATAAGGTGAGGATTAAGTAGAAATGAGTCACACTTCCATAACCTGGAGGCGTACATCTCGTCAATCTGAATTCAGCAAGATCTGAAGGAGCCGCATAACAAAAACTATTAAACCAAGTCATTTTATTTATTTTTTTGCATACAGTAAAATGCGTTTTAAAGCGTATCTCAACTCTGACAGATGCATTAGCGCCCTCAGCATAACCCTTAGCGCTCAAACCTTTCTGCTCACCTTCACTGATGTTGCGTCTCTATGGCGCGGGAAGAACCACTTATAGCTTGCTTTCAACTCACTGTTCACACCATGTATGCCATTAGCTTCCAGTAATTTACACACAGAGGATACATATTTAATGTCATTTTACTAAGCCTATAGATTGTAATACTTGTTTTTGAGAGTTTGAGTAGCATTTTTTTTAAAGTTATTCGGACGCATGTTATAATATCCATAATTAGTAACTAAATTAAACTGACAGCAAATTCAAAAGAAAGTATATTAAACTTTGTGTGTATTAACATACTTTTATAATATTAACATTAACATTTATAACATTAACACATTTCTGTTCTGAAATTACACTATAAATAAAAATCTGAACTCTGTAAAATACTCTGAAGCTACATCTAATATTGTAATTTATAACAAATGTGCTTCTTTGAATTAAAGTTAATGAGGTAAACAAGTGTGTCAATTAGTTTAGCATTAAAATAGATTCATTATTTTATTCATTGCTTATTTTTGTCAGCAGCAAATAGAAGAGTTTGAACATCTGCTTTGCTTTGTTTTTTCAGCTTTACACACAGGACTAGAATTAGTTCTCTCCAATTTTGCTCATAGCAGATTTCCTAATGCATGGTCGTGTACACATTTGTCTGTGTGTGAACTCTACCTATGAGTGACATTGACCACTTATGGGGGTGAGAGTGTGTGTGTGTGCGCGTCACAAGCATTCCCTGGGACTGTAGTGATGTATGAATGCATTATATTATGGATGGTGTTACTCTATTTGTATCTTGTTTCATTAATATGAAATTCAGCAATAAAACCGAGGGATGTTTTAAAATCGCATCTCAAATTGTTTTTTTTCTTCTCCTTTTCAAATGTGTCGTTATAAATGCTACATGCATTCAACAGATGGTGCCCTTCCCTATGCAAGCAGCTCTTCTGAGACAATCTTTGACACTAACGAACGGTTTACAGCTGAGTGTTTGCAGTAGTGGCGTCTGCAGTCTGGCTTTGCACACAACAGTACCTCAGATCCTGTCCTTGTTGTGTTTCTGTTTCTATACCCCTTTTCCCAAGGTTGGATGACAATTTTCCAGTTTTTACCAGTCAATGACTCTCAATTTTCATATTCTTCAATTTACCAAATAAAAATGTATTATGTTTTCCAGAGGCAAACTATAATACATGCTCTTTATAGGTTTATCATGTTTATTTATCTTCATTAGTTTGCCAATACATTTGGCATTCGGAATACTTGTCTGTGTGCCCTCCTTCATGTTAATGCATACAGAAAATGCATATGTGTGAGACACAGCTTGCTGAATACATTTTCTTATGCAGGAGATATCCAACCCACTGAGACATGCGAGGCCCCAGGTGGCCCGTTCCTCATTCTCCAGGCCCTGGAGGATATGCTGCACCTACAGCGAGGCGTCCCCTGTGATAAGGCGTATGGGCAGGAAAGTCATTGTGCGTACACAGTCTGCAACTGCATATTTCATAGACTAACCGCATGGTCAGCTCCTAATTCCCAGCTACAGAAAGTTCCGGTTCTAGTCTGTTGCATTATAATGCTGAGCTGCAGCGTTATTTTCCACACCCATTTTATGAATATTAATCAAAGTGGGAATATATTTTTGTTAATGTTTTGGAAAAGGTTCAGTTGTAAAAACAAGGTGCTGAACATCTTGTGGATCTACCAAATCTGCAGTGCTACCACAAGTCTTTTTTAAGCCTCTGATTATGCATAAATTTCTGCAGTTTTTGTGTACCATATGTTTGTGTGAGAGTGGTGGGGCTGTTTTTGTGTGTGTGTGTGTGTGTGTGTGTGTGTGTGTGCGTGCATGATTGTGTGTGTGTGCGTGTGCACTTGTGTGCATGCATGTGTGCGTGTATATGAGTGTATGTTTGTCTGCGTGCATGTGTGTGTGCATATGTGCATGTGTGCACGCATGTGTGTGTGTGTGTGTGTGTGTGTGTGTGTGTGTGTTTGTATGGGCATGTGTGAGGCTTGTGCAGTGGCAGTGTTTGGGAAGGATGTTAGTGCTTTCTCGTTTATATGAATGTTTGTTTCTGGGTTTACATACAGAACATCAACCATGACCATGTCTGTCCATTTTCTCCCTTTGTCCCTTAGCTTTGAAGCAAGGACGCAAGCATACCATAGATACCAGCATGAAGGATACCAGCTGCTCAGAAAGGAATCTTCAAAGCAGAGTTTAGAGTCAGCTGTGTTTTCAATTCATTGCACTGAAAAAGCAGCACTGTTTTTGAACTGCATAATTGTTCTTCTATGTGATAATCCGTGCTGGTAGTCTGTTTTTATCAAGGCCTTGGATGGAATTTGTCCAGGCAAAGGCTCAAAAGAGGCCCATGTACTGGCACCATGACTGTCACTCACGTCTTTGAGCCCGACTCATTTGTAAATGTCTGTCCTTGGGGCAAGAGAGCATTTGGTTGCCCTTTAGAATTAGATGTTGTCCGACAGCGTCAGTTTAAATGAAAATTTTTTTTTTTTTTTTTTTTTTTTTTGGACCCCTTGTTCTTCATTTTGGACTATGCACAAATCATATTAGCATTTGGAGGAAATCGCAAGACACATATTGTGACAGGTTTCACAAGCTCAGTTTCGCTGGTGCCCGGAGGGGGGTGTCAGCCTTCACCATCTGTTGATTCTGGGACTGAAGCAAGAAATGTTTTTATGAGCATGCTACTGTTGCTACTACTGCTGCTTGCTTTGTTCAGTCATCTTTTTTAGAAACAGGAAATGGCCTGTAACTATAGCTGAGGCCAAAACTTTGTTCTTATTAGATGATGTAGTTCAATCGGACCTTGCCAAGTGGGATTAAAACGGTTCTCAAAAAAAAAAGAAAAAAAATAGGTTAGTGTTTTTTCTTCTACCTCTTTCTTTTCAAATAACACCTGAGCTGTATATTAGGACTGTGTGGTACTCAAGGGGCTGTCAGCCATTATGTGCATTAATATCCCAAATGCAGGAAGAGTACATTTCGGTTGCATTGTCAGGCAGCCAGGTGCTGGCTTAATCTTAAGGGAATGGTGATTGGTTATGAAACAGCACCTGAACGGTGTCGGCTAATTAAATGCCTCTTCCTTTAGAAACAAGGTCTGGGGTGCTTAGATTTGAGTGTGCTGTTCCACAGTCAGGATAAAGCCACAAGCAACATATCAGCACATGCATGTTATTAATATTACTGTTATTATTATTATTACTATTTGTGCAGGAATTCGACCATCCGTGGGCCATCATATGACAGCAGAATGCAGACTATTGGAACAGCTGTGCTGTCTAAATACTGAAATGTGCCACAGCAAATACAGGGCCTAAATATAATCCACGTACAGTAATTAGGGAGAATATTTGGATGGCCCCCAAATGTATGTATGGGAAATTCCAGCTTTGTAACTGAATTATTAGTTTGAATCCTGCCTGTCCTCACAGGTTTAGTACAGTACAGTGGACAGCAGTAGCTCGCAGGGACTGATTTTGAGGGGCTGTTGGTTATTGATGTTAGAATCTGTGTCCGCTGTTGCTTCTCCCTCTATTGTGGTGTTCCAAAGCCCACCTTTGTTCTTCTATACCTGGGCTGCCCAGCCTTGTTCCTGGAGATTTGCTGTCTGTGGGTTTTCACTCCAACCCTAACAAAGCACAGCTCATTCAGCAGCTAGAGATCTTACGGAGGTGCTATTAGCAGAGTCAGGTGTGCCGAATTATGGCTGAAGTGAAAACACACAGTATGGTAGATCTCCAGGAATAGGGTTGGGCAGCCCGAGTCTATACACTTATAATGTGCAGCTCTTGATAGCTTGACAACACATGTTATTCCCCCAAGATTGTCTGCAAGACACCTTGTGGGTGAATCTTTCACCATGGTGCATTTTGTAAGGCTTACATTTAAATGGCTTTGATGAAAGATGTTGCAGGAATTGAATTCCCAGTTTATCTTTGCCATGTTTACTTATTTTCTAAGTCAACACTACTTATTTGACTCATAGATAAGAGCTGTTTAAGTCTGTATTTGTCATGAACAGTAGACCTCGCTGAAACGTAGACAAAAGGATTTGGCACTTCAAAAGGCACTGTACTAAATATTATATAATACTAAAGAAAATAAAACACAAAAAATGAAGATTACATTACATTACGATCTTTTGGAAGATGCTCTTATCCAGAGCGATGAACAGGAGTGGAGAACGTGAATACAAAAATGCATTATGACCAAGAGGGCACAGAGGCCCACTTATAACCACTAAGTATAATATTAACCTAACAAACAAACCACAGTTTGTATTGTAACAAAAGAAAGTATGGTCAGACAGATGATGACTCGGCCATATTTGAATGCGTGGCTGAAAGGTCTGTGTGATGCTATGGAGTCAGCGTGGACCAGAATCCCTAAGGACTGTTTCCAGCACCACACTGAATCTATGCCACAAAGAATTCAGGCTGTTCTGGAGGCAAAGGGAGTCCTATCAGGTATTAGATAGGTGTACCTAAAAATGTGGCCACTGATATATGCAGTGTGTATGTTGAATGATGAATTATAACAGGGAAAAGAAAATCAGCGGCAACTCTTGAAAGCAATTGTGTTACCGCTGCATTCATAGAAAAGCAGCGTGAGACATGGCCGCTCCCTGTGTGACTGTGCACTTGATTTGATTCTGCTGCTCTGCGCGAGCCTCCAGGCGGCCGGCTGAGCCAGGGGCCGGCCCTCAGCGGTGGGCACGTTAGCGGCTTCGCTCCCGAGACCACGGGGGTTTTCGGCGAAGCGGCGGGGCGCGGCTCCGCGTGGGGCTCGCTGGCACCGGGACCCGCCGTCGGATGGCAGGCGGAGGCGCAAACGGCTTTATTACGCGCACAGTACGCGCCGCGGAGTGGAACGGGCGCACTGAGGGTGACTTCACTCTGGTCCCTGCGCGTTGTCTTTTCCTGCATCCCTCTCGCTTCATCAGACTCTTACGTTACATACCTTTCACCTTCGATGCTCCATCTTTCCTTTTTCTCACATCGGTCTCTGTCCCTCTCACACACTCTATTTATGTTCTGGTTGTGATTTACAATACTCTTTTTTGTTGTTGTTGTTTTTGCCATTTCCCATTAATTCGTGTGAGAATGAGACTGTAGGATGTTGCGTTGGTTAGTAATTTTTGTGAAAGTTTTCAGAGCGCACTACACACGCGCATTATCTTCCGGACTGGGATCTAACTGCAAGGGCCCGTAGAAGGCGCAGCTGCTGGTAAGGTGATAAGCATTCACAATGGCCAGAGCGGGTGCTTTTACATGCAGCTCATGTCAGCTCGGTCATTTAAAATGTCTCCACCAGACTTTTGTTCCCTGAGCTGTTTTGCTTAAATGGCAGAGTTCTTTATTAAGCAAATGATTTTTTCCCCACTCTGAATTATACTGATTTCAATCTGTGTCTGAGTCAATGGGATGCTATTAACTTAAATAGCTTAATTGTACGCCAGAGAGGCAAGATTTTGTTCTTCCTTGCCATTGTAAAACTGGCTTTTATGAAATGGCTCAAAGATTAGATTCCTTTTTTTTCAGTATGTAAGCACTGTTAATTGTCTTGGTATTTTCAGATGTGTTAAAACCCGCAACACTATGCTACTGTCAGAATACTGAGCACTGAGGTCTTTCAAAAAGTCAAGATTTTTTTTTTTCTTTTTTCTTTGCCTCCTTTTTTTCTTTGCCTCCCAACGGAAATGGAATGTTGCCTGCCTGTGATCTTCATCTTCAATTCCAGGTAAGACACTATTTATATTATTCCACTATCATCCATCAATTTACAATTTATTTTCAACTAAGATTGTCCATTAATAGCTAGACTAGTTCTTTTAAATAGACTACAGCTCATCTTGGTCACAATATTTAGTGTTATTTTTAATCAGGCTTAGACAGTCCTTATGGCCTTAGCCAGGCATTTTAGATAATTACAGGCAGATCACATTTGACGTTAGTGCCAGCTAAAAATATACAGCTGTGTGGCATAGTTAGATTAAGATTTGAGTTTGGTGTTTAAAAATTGGTAACTGGCAACGAACGGTGAAACATGGTCATTTATGCTGAGCTAACGTTAGTCTTGAAAAGGAAAACGCAACTTGGCTAGATAATTTACCAGTGTTAAACAAATACTAAGTTGGACAAACCCTAGTAAATAACATTGAACCAACCCCAGTAAATTAAGTTAAACCAACCATAGTAAATTAAGTTGGTCCAACCGTAGTAAATGAAGTTGATCCAACTCCAGTAAATTCAGTTGGTCCAACCGTAGTAAATGAAGTTGATCCAACTCCAGTAAATTCAGTTGAACCAATCTAAGTAAATTAAGTTGATCTAACTCCAGTAAATTAAGTTGGATCAACAAAATTGCTTAACGCTTAAAGAAAGCCATTTAATCATGTGGAAATTCTTAAAGTTCATTCAAGTAATTATTTTTTTGAGTGCAAGGGAACATACTTCAGCGTAGTTGTGTACTTTTGTTCCATGTAAAATTATTTTCTCAGGATTGAGAACTGGCCTTCTAAACAACCCAAACCATATAGCAGCTCAATTCTTATAATAACCACATATCAGTCCAATTCCTAAGGTAATATCAGGCATTCAAGTTCATCATTAATGCAGCTTGGTTAAGATGCAAGGTAATGTTTGTAAGATTTGATCTTCTTTTAGGTCCATTTTTCCTCGCTGTTTATGGAGTCTCACAAATAAATAAAACTTGAATATATTGCTGTCATTGTGGGTGACAAAATGTCCCTAAATGCATTTTGACAATGAATTTTTTTAAATGATTTGTGAGAGTGAAAATGGTCCCATATCTTGTTTGTGAAATCCCAGGCCCAGGCTCTCAAGCACACAAACATATGAAATAATAATAATAATAATAATAATAGGCAATAAAATGCCTGTAATGTAATGTAATAAAATGGCTGCTCGGTTTGTGAGTGACAGCTCGGTTCACACGCACAGCTTCTTTTGGAACCTGTCTCATAAGGTACATTCACATCAGCCATTAATGCTGTCATCTGGCTAGCATAAAGAATGGCCACGGGCACACAGGGTGACCATGGCGACCACTGCCACTTCCAGCTAGTGACACCCTCTCCTGGTCCTATGTGCAGATTCTCATATGCAAGACGTGGCCCTTTTCCCAAAACTGAACCACGTTTTACTTTTATGGGAAGGAAGAGAAATCACAGATGCAGGGAAGAGTTGTGCCAGAATGCTGATGCTGTATAAGAAAGTTTTTGAATGTGTGTGTGTGTTTCTTCCGCGTGCCTCCAGCTCTAATATGATGGCATTAATCAAACTGTAGAAGCTAAGTGTTACTGCGGGCACTGCAGTGTTATAAATTGCACAGGAAAATGCATAATTAGTTTACAACTTTTTTTTTTTGTTTTTAACACCTATACTCCTCCTTAGAGTCACATTTATTGAGATTTCTTTTCTTCGGGGGTTATCACGTGTCGTTGTCTTTCCATACCATACTGTGTATAAAGCCGTATGGATATTGCCTGTATCAAATAGAGAAGCTTTCAGTTTCCCAACTTGACAAGAGTAAGGACATTTCCACCCACTTTGAAGTTAAAATCTCTGACTCACCTATTCATTGCTTGTGAGGAAAATGCCATGAGGACTGGTCTGGCCCCCCAAGTCAGTGGGTGTCAGTCATTTGAAATGGGCTGAAGCTAGCTCTGAATCCCTTTTCTCTGAATGGCAGCAGCCCCACATACCCCTGGCATTTGTGGCCCACACTGAACACGGCTTCAACAGGACGTAGGCAGGCACAGCTGAAATGTCAATTCAGAGCGTAAACTTTTTGCCATTATTCAACAACTGTTTATTTCCACTTTTTCCACTTTTACACTATATTTTTTGGCAGCACCTTCACTTCAGAGGTAGACAAGAGAAACTTTTTCATACCCTAGTAGAGCATAAATTACCAAGTAACATCTCGGAAATAAAACCAAACCAGACAACCGAGTAGGGAGAAAGTCACAGGACAAAATGGGGCGTGAAGCACCTGGTCATATGTGGTCATATTTAGTCTTTTCCATTTATTTATTACCTATTATATTTTTGTTTGTTTGTTCACTAGCACAGCACACAGCAGAATACCATTCACTATCATTGAGGGATGACTTACCAGCTACCAACAAAACTACCACTTTTTTTCTCTCCGTCTCTCAGCAAATTCTCCCCCTGTTGTTCATATATTTTTCGAGGGCACTGTACAAGCAGTTCTGGAACAAGTAGGGAGGGAGCTGATATGTAGAGAGATTCTTTATTCTGGCAAGGGATTTGGAAACATAACTATCTGGTCTTAAGGTGCATGCCAGGTGTAATATACCTGACATTACCAGTACTCCAGGGAGGATTTTGCAGTTTGCGGCCTTTAAAAACATCTGTATTCAACACTGTGGGGGAAAAGGCAGATGAGCTCTGTGTAAAAGTCACATACTACAGAGGCCTTACAAAGACTCTATGACACCACAGTGTGACGTAAAGTTCAGAGTCTTAGTGCCAGAGAAAAACTACTGGAGTTTATGTACTATAAGCTGACACATCAATAGGAGATGCGGAAAACTGTGAGGTGTTGGGGCGCTGTGCGTTCACCAATTGGGGGGTAATTGCAAATGGGGTGTCATTTAATTACTTATTTTTATTACTCCCCCCCCCCCCCCCCCCCCATTTGGTTCTGTTGATTCTTTGAAAGGAGGACTACTCAAGTGTTTTTAAAAAATAAAAAATCCATCTCTCCAACTATCTTTTCTGTTTTGCTTATGATAAATTAAATAACTAATAATCATAGAATTATTTGGCCTTCTAAACAACCAAGTGCAATGTACTAAAACGAACACATACACACATGCTGAAAAATGTTTTTTTTAAAGTTGTGACTTACAAAATATTGTGCCTTCTACAAGCCTACAGCAAGTTATGTTCACATGAAGGAGTAAATCTGAGCACAATCCTGGTTTTTATTATACTGCAGGAAAAAGAAATAGCATACCTATTAATATATGAAATTCATCTTAGAAGACTGAAATATTTCAGTGCTGGTACATCCTGTGATAAGTTCCAGACCTGGAATGCAGTCTGGTAAATATCAGTATGAGCTACTGTCTGCTTCCAAATAGTAGGCTATGTATTTCTTGGTTATCAAGGGTTTCTTTGCAGAGCCTGCTAGTAATGTCAGTTCAGGGGCTGTGCTAAGCCAAGCATTCTTGTTCTGTCTATGTGAGGTTTTAAGGAGGGGTGTCAGGAATTTGTTCTTTCAACAAAGATGTCTGGTGTGGAATCCCCCAAAGTTGTTTGACTTGGACTCCAGTCAAGCATTCCTTACTATTACAGAGGAACTCCTCCCGCTGTTCCCTGAATGTGGAGAAAAAGGGTGGTGTTGCCAGGTCCTTGAAAATACAGTGAGCAGACTCTCCACTGCATGATCTGAAGGGATACTACACTATTTCTAAAAGCATTATTTCAAGACCTGATAAGAGCCATGACATATAAAAATGGAACAGCACCACATCTCTCCATTTGGAGGAGAACATCAATCTGAGATGGCCTAAAACAGATGCCCAGCACAGAACTGCAGTCTGCTTATACATGTAAGGTGAGTAAGGTGCCAGTGAGTCAAAGCTCCAGCTCCTCAACCTTCCAGTTCAACCTTCAGCCTTTCAGCTATCTCTTCAGATGGCAGTTCTGTGATCTAGAGTAAATCGTATTCAAGTTACACTTGGCCTTCCTGGCCCTCATTTGCAAAAACCAGGCTACTGAATTTATGGTCTTGTCTTTACTTTATCAACAAGAGGAGACCGGCCCTGGAATCAACTTGCCCTCCCTCCTACGGTATGTCAAAACGCCAATGTCAAGACACAGGAACAGCAGCACAGGAAAGACCTGCTGGAGCACAGTTAGACCCTGAAACAGCACAGGAAAGACCTGCTGGAGCACAGTTAGACCCTGAAACAGCACACAAAAGACATTCTGGAGCACAGCTAGCCCCTGAAACAGCACAGGAAAGACCTGCTGGAGCACAGTTAGAACCTGAAACAGCACACAAAAGACCTTCTGGAGCACAGCTAGCCCCTGAAACAGCACAGGAAAGACCTGCTGGAGCACAGTTAGAACCTGAAACAGCACACAAAAGACCTTCTGGAGCACAGTTAGACCCTGAAACAGCAGAGGAAAGACCTGCTGGAGCACAGTTAGCCCCAGAAACAGCACAGGAAAGACCTGCTGGAGCACAGTTAGACCAGACCCTGAAACAGCAGAACCTGTGTTCCAAGGCTCGTCTCATGAATAATTCCGCGTCCACACTGTTTCAGTGTAATTTTTCACAGGCTTCTGGGTGCTTTGCAAAAGGTGAAGATGACTCCAGCGGCCTGCCATTTAACAGTCTTATTCAGCCCTTTTCCCAAGTTTCAATATTACCCTGTAGGGCCCGGTGAACAATTCATTTTTCATTTTCCCTTACCCCTCTGAGACATATGGTTTCCACATCTTATCTGAGGCTGTGAGGAAAGCAGATTCAGTCATTCCCCCCCCCCCCCCCCTCCCCTCCCCTCACCTCCACGAACCTTACTGCAATGTGCACACCCCAAACCAGCAGTGGCCTGCTCCTCCTCATTCAGGATATAATTGCCACCTGGGTCACACTAGGCCTCCTTCTTGCCGTGTAACTCTTGAGTAGCACAAACAGGGTGCAGAGTATCTCACAGCTCCGCAAATTGCTCCTCGGAGAGCCCCCGACACTTTCTGCGGTGGATATTCTCCGTAAAGCTGGGTAATTTGCAGAACCCACATGCATATGCCTCTAAGTGTTAAATGACCCATCGGAACCCTGGTGCTAATCTTGCTGGGAAGTAATCCCAACATATAGACGGTTTGCATTTATATATTCCACATTCTCATTTGAAGACAGCCATGCTAATTTGAGGTGATATTTTTCTCTCTATTTACCTCAAACCTCATCCCCAGAGAGAATAACACAGTCTCTCCTGGATATTTCAAATGCTGCCATTTCTTTTTATAAAACCTAGTTACTCAAGTCCCTACCTGTGGTATAATGGCTGCAAGGGACAGCTGCTAACCTTGCACCTGTATTTTATGCCCCTTGTTATATAAATCAGCTCATCCTGCTTTTTAAATGGAGGTTGCCGATTTCATTGACCCCTCCCTCGCCTTTGCTTGAAGTGAGCTGGTATACAGTAATGGAGCACTTAAAATAGTAAATTCCACCATCTCTCCCTCTCTATCTCTGTGTCCCTCTGAGGAGAAGAGAAAGCAGCGTGGCATTCTGGAGCAGCGCATCTTCATCCTGTTAATGCCAGAGCTGCATTGCCGGGCTGGAGCGAGACCGAGCTCCCTGCTTTCCTCGGTCTTGCAGAGGGGGGGAAGCAGAGAGCCGCAGATCAACAGGCAGAGTTCAGCATCTCCGTCTCCACCCGAGGAGACAGCAGCCCACCGCAAACGCAAAGACTGAGAAAAGAAAAAAAGTACAGCCCATCACCAGCTAAAGCAATCTCATGTCCCTATTTTGATAAGTACGGTCCTTATTCACAAATCCTATTTCAACATCATGTACTAGATGCCTGCATTGAAATGGTCTTTTAGTATTTTGGTCTAAAATGTAGCCTAGTTCTTAAAGTAAGACCCTTTAATATCTTGGCTTGGTTACTGCAGTAGCTGGTTTGCTTTCTGACGTTTGTCTCTGTGAGACTGTTACGTGCTCAATGCACATCATGTTCTCTACAGCCACTGTGGACAGGCCTATCTCTGATTTATAACATGCGCCTTCCTTGCCTAGTTTCCTTGCCTTGTTTTTTGGAACTTGGGATTTCAGTGACATGATAAAACCCTGGCAAATTGTAATGCCTTGTTCTATATCAGCAGGTCACCTTCCGTAATGCCAAATACCCATTATAACATCATAGACATATCGCATGCTCTCAGTGTTTTAACATTCAAATGGTTAAACAGACTACTGATACCGAGATTCCACTAGTTTCAGGCAGCTGGCTGCTCACGCTCCGGCGGTCCCCTGAAGGGGTTAAACTGGCTTCCACCGCAGTGTGCAGCCTCCTTGGGTAACACACTGCGTACTGACAGGGAGCTGCAGGAAGAGGAGAAGCTCTCTGTGACAGTCTTAGACTGGGGATCATTAATTAATACAGCTCCGGGTGAGGAGAGAATCGATTCAGCCCAAAGACGACGTGCACTCACACCTGAGGGCTGTGAGGCAGGGGTAGGCAACATCCGAGCCCCACTGTCCACCCCCCCCCCCCCCCATTCCAACTTTCCCATTTTAAATGCCTCTAATTGTTTCATACATTGTCATACAGTAAATATCCAGAGTAATTAGACGAAAGACACATGTTGCTTTGTCTCGTCCGGGGTCCCCGTTTCAGGCTCAAGAAATATCAAACTTAAAAGCCTGACTTGAGAGAGTCAGATGCAGAATATCCGGATTTCTCGGTTCCACAACAGCGGATTCCAAATTTAAGTGATCGAGATCGATCAAGCTCAGATGGGTTAAGCCCGAACCATGCGCGTTCAGGGTGAACTTTACGGACCATTCCCAATCACACACGGAAAAACCGATTCCACATGGAGTCCGAGAAACACCGTGTGTGATTTGTTCAGGCCAGCTGAACATGCGACGATCCTTACGGCATACAACAAATGCCTACATACATCTGATAACAAAGGAGGTCCTTGGGCAGCAATGGAAAGCTACTGGCATAACAAAAAAAGAAAAATGTTAATGTGCAAGTTTCTGCGGTCACTGCTGTGTTTGTCTAATATTTAGGTTATTTCTTATTATACTTATTACTTTCTGTTTCTTTATACTTATTTAAACGTTTAATAAGTTTGCCTTGCATACTGCATACTAAATGCCCTCCGCCAACAGAAAAGCACACTCCACACACTCTGCACCGTTTCGTTTCACAGCGCTGGATCTGTTTAGGCTAAGCAGCTGGAGGTGTAATAACCAATGCGTTACTGACTTCATATCTCAGAGTGTAGCCTTGCACCTCCCTCCATGTCCATGTTCAGCCCTGGGCTACTGCCTTTGTTATTATCAGCTGGTGGCTAGAGTGAAAACTTTGCTGCCGGTTGAGTTCTTCAAGGACTTACGGTGCAGTTCACACAAGCATGTGGCATGTGTTTTCACTGCTGTGCATCTTTATCTGTATGTGATTGACAGTTTAATAACCAGCCCCTTCCTGTGTCATAAGGAACATGGTTAGAGTCTTGTGTAGCATAAAACCCCTATGCCTTAACCTGGGAGCCCATATGAATGTACAGTGAAGAATCAGAACACATATTCAACATCATTATCATACTGCATAGTAGTTGTGGTCATTGCTTAAAGACCACATGCAGGAAGTCCAAGCAAACAACCCTACAAAAAATAAACGCATATATAAAGTGCTGACCATGTTAGTAGGGGTATTTAATTTTAATGCAAATTGATAGATAACAAACTGAATTCAAATGAAGCTGCAACAGTAATCAGTGGCACCAGAAACACCAAAACCATGCATGAAATAAGGCCTTACGTCTATCATGAATCAAGCCAGCAAAAAGCCAAGGCAGTCAGACAACAATAAAAATCCCTACCCACAACTAAAGTCAGTTGGACATCAAAAAATAGTCTCCAAAAAATAGATTAGTTCATTTCAGATTCCAAACAAAACAAATTATGTCCCAAAGATGAAAAATCCAAACGCAAAACAAATTCAGGAAAGACAACTTGAAAGAAAATGGAAAAGGGCAGTCCTTATGCAAGAGTCTTAGTCCTTGTTGTCCTGGTCAGCCTTCCCAAGGAAAAGGCTTTTCATTCCCAATACTCTCTCCACCATGCCAAACATTTCTCCCTTGCCCTTACACCACAGTAATCTCACTTTTTCCTGCTCACCCTACTTAAAGTGACAGTCACCACATTTGACCAATAGACAAAATCTTAAACTAGTGGCCTGAACATCATGGCCGGGATTTCATCAAGGAACATATCCCATGTTCTTTCTTTGGAACCGTGTAGCCTACACAATTTCTTACAACACTCATTGTGAAGATGTTACAGGGATGTGTGTGTGTGTGTTTGTGATTGTGTGCATGTATATATGTGGTTAAACAGACACACACGGGTGCTGTCACATGATCCACTGAACTTACCAGTGATTGACTTAATAAAACAGTAACCTGGCAAAAGATCGATGATGATTTAAATGCACGGGCAAAGCCAACTGACTAACCTTGTGATGTTAATTAAACTGTCAGACCTCTCCTAGCTTTGGGAAACATGTTTCCAAATTAAGATTAGTCCTTTAATTAATTCATACTTGTAATTTGAAATTGAATTACTCTCCCATCAAAAGGAAGAGAGGCAGTAAGGAAATTAAAGTAGGAATCAAACTTGGATGTAATGAAAATAGATTAAATATATGAAGGCCAGGGTTAAGGTGTGAATATTGTTTGCTGCAGAATGAGGTTTTACAGTAATACAGTCATAGCTGGACCCACCTACAAGGCAGTTTTAAAAAATCTAAACTTTTGCAACATATCAAGACGCAGAAAATATTGTTACCTCAATCTTTAAAAGGCCAAGAATATCAAAACTCTAATTTAGTCATTTTAATGTTAATTATGTCTTGGTAGTACCTTTACTTGAGATGGCATTTGGAAGCATACATTTTTCCTCGTCTCCCTCATTTATTTATTTATTTATTTATTTATGTATTTTTCAGAGGCCAGCTCTCTGAAAGTATTCTGGACTTTGTGTGTTTGAGCAAAGCTGCCACTTGTTGACATCAATCTATTGTATTTTCCCTCCTCCCCCATTCTCTTCCATTCCATTGTTTACCCAAAGCAGATAATCCATCATTCCACCGGGGCTCCGCGCGGGATGAAGAGGACCTGGTCCCATTTAGAGAGTGTCAGGAGCGCGACAGGCGTCAGGGCGGGTGACGGCCACCTGTCACGCCGCGCCGCGGGACCTCGACGGGCCGTCGCCGGGCGGAAAACGCCGCCTTTTGTTGTCCTTGGCAGACGGCAGCGGGCACCGGCTGTGGTGGGCACCGGCGGCGGGTATGACCGATTTATCTCGCGGATTCCCTCCCCGTCTCCATTGCCATCCCGTCCTTGTCTCAAGGCCTATTTAAGGGCCCGCAGAAACAGATGAATAAAACTGGGAAGTTTACAGTTTATAGCTAGAGGCCCCCAGAGCGCAATGGTCAAAACCCACATTCAGAGGGATATCAATTCTGAATGGGTTAATCAAATAGGAAGGCCGCGGTATGTGAAAGGGTTAATCATACAGGAGAGGCACAGTTTCTGAATGGGTTAATAATACAGAAAAGGCATAGTTTCTGAATGGGTAAATAATAAAGACTGGCCAGAAAGATATCACACAGCAGAGGTAGGGTGAAAGTATATTTAAAGATGGACGTGCAGGTATATGGAGATTGATGGATGTATACTGTGGACAGATGGGTAAATAAACAGATTTATTGGGTACTACAGTAATGCAGATACCCATACTAACAATGAAAGATTCATCCAGACCAGGCAGCTTTTCAGCTTTGCAGAGATTACTCCAACCCCACCTCCCCCCCCCCCCCCCCCCCCCCTTCCCCCTTAAATTTCAATTTAATAGGAGATAGAATGTTTAAAAAAAGAAACATGTTGAGTATTCAAATGGGCTTGCCAATTTATGCAGGCTCATGCTGGAATGGAAACAATTGCTTCATTACCTCTCCTTATCTAGAGGTTTGCAGTCATGCAGACCATTTTTAAATTGCAAATACAAATATACAAATGGTAATGCTGTAATATTATGTACAATGGCTAGGCCCGAGGAATTTATTTAAAATATGAAACGTCAAACTTAAACATCACCATGGAGACAAGAGGAAGGAAGGGGGGGTTCTTGTTTGCGTACAACACAAATGATAAATCTTGAAATTCTGACCCGGGAAAGGTCTTTGTTTCTGTGGTTGACACAACTTCAGTGGCAGTTAGCCGTCACAGGTGGCTTTTAACTGAAAGAAAATATAAGTTTCCATACATCTGGGATAAAATACAGAGCACTTTAAAACTAGAATCATTGCTGTCACTTCACCTGGTCAAAACTCTGATCTCTGAGCTTTTTAAGTCTGAGTGCAATTCTTTTATTTCCTGTTTTAAATTAATTGATTTTCTTTATTTCTAATTCTTACTTTCTGTTGCCCTTACTAACTTCCAATTCTTTTTACACTGATAGTTTTACAGTTTTAAAGGCTTATTTATCACAATTATATTAATATTTGTTTCACTGTTTTAATGTCTGTAACTCGACATCATTGTAAATGAGGATTCTTCCTCAATGTTTCACGAGGTGAAATTTGTTTGTTAGGATCCCCATTAGCTTTGCCCTAAAGCACAGCTAGTCTTCCTGACGTCCACATTTAAAATGTGAAATAAAGGTTGATTAAGCGACATATCATACCCATTACTCATACCCATACCCATGCCTACCAGCCTTTCATTACTCATTAATTTTTGCTTAATCAGTTTGGGTCAACTGAAAACTCCGTTTCCAGGCAGTTGTTTTAGAACTTGCCTGTTTCTAAGGCTTCATTAAAAATGCAAATGATTCATTAACATTGAAAAAGGCAGACTTTTCATGAACACAATACTGTTTCAATTTGTTTTGAGCTTGCTTTCTTGTCCCCTCGCAACGCCCGCTTTCAAAGGCAACGGCGGCATCACAAGGCCATTCAGAAAAATCAGTGTTTGGCGTAATTACACGAACCTCCACTGGCTCGCTCGGATCGTTAACACCTCTCCTGGCTCTTGCCTATGACAATGCTGCTAAATTAATCACTGAAATTAGTTAATTATTCTTCAGGCAATTATCCACCTGGAAAATGAAGTGGCAGCCGTTTCCTCCTTTTTCGGGTACCCTGCATGCTTCTCCTAAATGTTTGCGGGGTGTATAAGCGTATCGTCGACCGTGCAGTTGCGAGGGAATGCGCACAGAATATGGTACATGTTTTTTTTTTTTTTTCCTCGCGCTTAAAGAAAAACACTAGAGTGTTAACGTTTATTTTGTTCCGCCTTCGCATCTGTTTACTAGGATCGTGACATTTCCGCAGTACGTGTTAGGAAGAAGTGGCGAATCAGATACAGCGGGATCGGATTTCCCGTGAGCGTTTGGCCACGCGGGTGCAGAGCGGGTCTATATGAAGCACCAGGGCCTGTCGGCCGTGTCCAAACTCCAATTTATTAGCGCTGAGCTCGGGCATCAGAATGCGGGGTTTGCAATGGTGCCGGGGCTGGAGAGGAACGCGCTCTCTCTCTCTCCAATTGCTTTTCACCTCCAATCTCCCCCCCTTTCTCCCGCCTGTCGAAAGCCCGCAACCCCGCTCCGGAGCACGGATTTCCCGGCTTTTAATTGCAAACCGTATGCAAACGCACGGCTGGTGAGGACTGCGGATTTCCAAACCGGGGTCCCGCTCTGTTATTCTTAACGTCCTTTTCTTCACCGCCGAAGAACGGAAACTCTACGGCGCATTAATGCAACCAGCGGGCACCCAGAGGAAGAGAAAAAAAAAAAAAAAAAAAAAAAAAAAAAAAAATTCTGCTGTGAGGGAGGTTTTCTAGCCATCTTGTATTTATTAATTCATAAATGCATTTCATATTTATGTAACTTTTGGACAAACATACTGTACATACATCTTCATATCCGGTTCTGTGCCTCCTCTCCACTCACAGGGATTTATATGCGGTTTATTCCACGCCGCAGCAACGGAGCCGCTTGCTGACTCGATAAAACAAACTTAATATAGCCTTCTGTTCTCAAGAAGCATGTCACGAGCAATAAAGTCGCGCCTGCATGAGAAGGCCTATTGAGGAACGGAAATTAAATGAAACAATAGCCAACAGCGTCGCGGGTCCTGTGCGGTACCCTCTCCCGATTCGCTAAAAGGACCTGTCAATCACATCAGTGTCACATCAGGAGTTATTCCGCACCTGCTGTAGTTATCCGCTGTCTGTCATTTTCCCGCCGTGCGACAGGCATCATTCAGGAGGGTTATGTGTCACTCAAAATGTTGGATCATGTGTCAATCAAATACCTCTTACACAAACTGTCACACCTCATTCCGAAGTCAAAGGTGGGTATTGGTTAGACATAGCCAATCGGTTAAATGAAACAGGGGCAGTCAATAGCAATTATTTCTTTTTTTTTTTTTTTTACAAGTTTAGAAAAAATTAATAAAAACATTAGTGCATTGCAAAAACCCTGGCTTCAAATGGACGCGAGAACGCAAAATACATGTTGAGTCCACTTCATATTCATTTAATGTAGGCTTGATCAAATGGAAGTGCTATGCACACCCACCACAGACCCGGATCAGACTACAACTGTTCAGACCCAGTTATTCCTCAGGGGAATCATGTACTGTTCTTCTGCAAGGAGGGCAAGCTAAGCTGTAGTCTTGGAGCAGGGAAAAGAATAAACTCCTGCTCTGCTGGTCTGAAATTTATATATCTGACACTAAAGCAGCCCAACATGGAGAGAGCCACCTCTGAGAGTACTGATGGCTGTTTTTTTTCGTGTTATTCACTCCATCAAAACCAGCGGTTCTGGAGCTTCCCCGTGAGTGTCGCACTCCTCCCCGCTCGTAATTCTAACCTCCTCTCACATCCGCTGTGAAGCCATCGCTTCTCCGGCTCGCTTTGGTGTCCGAGGCGCATTTAATCAAGTATGAAAGGTGTCTACTCCCAGCCCGGCTTCCTTTAATACCACCTCACAGGTGATTTACCATCGTACGCTGTGTGAGCTGATCTCGCTTTACCACCGGAATTCATATCATGTGGGCTCTGATGGTAAAAACTACATATCAAACAACACCCAGATGGCTTTGTCAACCCCAGAGCTCCAATACCTGTCCTGCTTAACAACCGCTACCCACGGATTCTATAGGCTTCTGGGTCTACAAAAAACCGCGTCGGTGCTTCCTGTTTTATGAGCACCCGTAGCAATCACAGCAAAGAAATTACATTTAGCTGCGGTTCAAAGGTCTCTGACATCCAACATCTCAATTCTCAATAATGGAAGCAACCTTGGAATTTCCTATACACTGAATATCAATTAGGCCTACTAATAGTACGCACCAAACACTGCATTAATTTCAAAAATAAATGAGCAAGTAGGGTAGTGGTTTCATCAAGCTAGCCAGCAATACTTCTAATTGATTTCTGACTTCTGGGTCAAAAGGATCAACCAAAGTATACTTCTTTTTTTATCTTGTTAGTTGAAATTTAAGTAATATCTTGCACATAGGACTGCTGCAGGGAAGGCAACCGTTCCCTCCACATTTGCAAACACAGAAAATCATGAGCTGTGGCACGTTTTGACACAACACATATCTCTGTCTCACCCCACTGTTCTGAAACATGCAAAAAACAATACAGGCTTCTCACTTAAGACAGTTCACATAGAAACAACATTCCATACAGTCTAATACTTAGAACCGTCTATGGTCTGAACTGAAAATCACTAGTGTAATTATTGCAATGTTACATTAAGAGGGTATAAAGATATATCTGTTCTCTTACCGTCACATACCTTGTGGTCTCACATAACTCACCATCAAAAAGAATTAAATTGGATATATCAATTTAATACATATCATCTGATGCAGTGAACCAACCACCCGGCTAAATTTAAATTAAAATGGAAGTTATATTTAATTTAAATTTAATAAGGAAGGAATATGCCAGGGGTGTCCAATCTTATCCAGAAATGGCCGGTGTGGGTGTAGGCTTTTGTTATAGCCCAGCACTAACAGCATATAAAACTGTGCCTGTGTGAGGAAGCAGAGCCCAATACAGTGTCTGTGTCTGTTGGGGTCTGCTTCACCCCAAGTTGGTGCACTCCTATTAATTTCTCGAGGCAAGTAATTCTCTCACAACTAAATTGGTTGTAATTTATAGACATTCCTGTCTATAAATGAGTCATCATTGTAAAAAGAGCATTTAGAAGGGAATGTGTTTCTAGAGACTGACAAGATACTCTAAGGCACTCAGACAATTATCTTTAGGAGCGCTACCGATCTCATTTCAACTATCTTTGTAGAAACTTTTCCTTTGCAGTTTAGTTAGGCAGCTGAGCAAAGCTTTGGACCCCTAAATATAGCTGCAAGCAGTGATGTTGGGGGCCAAGCACCAAGGGTAAGCTGCAGAGTGAGTGCAATTCACAAATTTCTGCAAAAAAAAAAAGGAAAAAAAAGTGCAATAATTTAGTTGCCTTCATACCACCTTTGTATTTCTGGGGTGCACTGAATGCTGCGATGGGTGAGGGCAGAGACAAAGAAATACAAAGAATAAGTAGAATTACAAACATCATTAAATCCACAGAAATTAAAATATCATCAAAGCCACAGTGTGCCAAACTGTCAGGAAAGTGTATCCATACTTTGCATTCAGAAGGTGTGTTGCCATGCAAGGGTGAACACTATTAAAGAAGGTTTCTATGCAGTTGCAGATAAATGTAATATCATTTGCAAGAGGTTTCACTATAGTAATATTTACATAATAGTGATCTTCAAAACAAAATTAAAAAAACAACATAGCTTTCATTATGAGTGTTTGAAGAAATATTGCTCTTGTCAATTTCCATGTGTCACGTGATCCTGCGTGATCTTGCTTTGTGTCTATATAAGGTGGTTGATCCTGTGGCATGTGATTCATCTCACCATTTACAGCAGAGCGAGTGCATGTAGATATCCAAGATGATTCAAATCTTAATTCTTATTTATGAAATGGACTAAGCCCCAATTTAATAAACAACGATACACATTAGCCTAAATTATCCCGGACGGTTTAAGTGACGTACGTGAAACAGGAGCGCCTGAGTTTTTCCCCAGGGTGATAAACTACTTACCCCACCAAAGTTAGATAAGGCACTGCATTTTTCATTTAGTTCTTCTCTTCCTAACCTGCCCTCCCCGTGGTCAATCCAGTGACATGTACTGAATCTTATGTTCATTAATAGGGCAACCATGTAGTCCACAGGATGCTACAGTGAAGAAGTATTCAAACTAAATCGGTCAGTCATGCGTTTAAATCAGGCATTCCACTGAACATAGATTTTAACATTGTTATTTATACACTACAGTAAAGTATTTGCTCCATACTACCAGTGTTGAGTTACTCAGAAAATGCAATCAATTACAATTTAATTATTACTCATTTAAAAAGTAATAACATTACTAATTACTCTACAGGAGAAGACACCGGTTACATTGCTGATTGCATTGCTTTGTGTTACTCATGCCCTATCCCCAACTCTAAACCAAACTAATCATAAATTTTATTTAGGTTTAGTCTACCCCAAACTGCAATCGTTTTAACCATTGCTCCAAGACCATGATCTACAACGGCTACATGAAATGATGAAGGACACATAAATCTTTTTAAACGAATCCCCTTCAGTGAAACAATTAGGAGAACTAGCAAAAGCAGAGCTCCACA
Source organism: Anguilla anguilla (assembly GCF_013347855.1). Taxonomy (NCBI): domain Eukaryota; kingdom Metazoa; phylum Chordata; class Actinopteri; order Anguilliformes; family Anguillidae; genus Anguilla; species Anguilla anguilla. The sequence goes on along the minus strand of NC_049218.1, from coordinate 27,391,691 downwards.
TCAAGAATAATAGATGCCAGCAGTTAACTCTATTGAGCAATAGCCTACAAAGTTTACTTTGCTATAGCGGCCACGAATCAGTCGCACAACTGAGTACATTTACCAAGAAAATAAAGAACAGCCACACGGGGGGAAAAACATGGCATGAATAAACCAGCAAAATGTCTAGCCAATATAGCCAAAGGCAAAGGATAACAATTATTAATATCTGTACGCGTCAGCCGTATGAAGGTCTCAACTGACACCAAAATTGATGGCATTGTAAAAACAAACAAACAAATAAATAAATAAACTGGCAGGCCTAATGTATGCTAGTGATTTCCTAGCCTCTCCAAACAATCTTCTGCATACAGGCCCACGAGAGCAGCAGCTTGGAAGTCTTAACAGTTTGATAAAATAGAAAAGTTTGGTCTATAAAAATACAGTTTATCAAATGTCTGCAGCTTCTTAACTGATTGGTTCCTCATCTCCACTGAGCGTTTAAGCTACTGCTCAAAAGTGAAACAATGATTGTATCTCATACATGGAAGATAGTCTAACCTCGTGTCAGACAGCCTGTTCAGTCTGTCCCAGTCCCTATGGTTACACCAAGACAACCGAAAGCTTCACAGTTTCAAAGCTGCTGTTGAAGCAGTACAGTGTATTGTGGCACAGTCTGAGTCAGCGGTCACAGTTATCAGCCATGCACCAGAATCTGGGAGTACACTTATCTACAGACAATGGTGTCTTTTAAAAGACCCACGCCCCATGCATTCTGATACACAATAGCCTAGTCAATGCCCAGTCGTTTGCATTAGGCTAGCCCTATATATTTGTCATCTGGACTACGAAATTACACAATATATTTACACTTTCTGTCTTAAGTATCATCAAGTCACACTCGTTCAGTACCTATGGGCTAATTATGCCGTGTTCTGTGATACTGATGGTTCGTCTAACAAAATGAAACAGTAATGAAGTAACCGTGTGCCATGCAGGTGGGCCTTAATCGACTGATCAGGAAAGGCAATTATAAGAATGCCGTTGTGTTTGATCCATTTTAAACTCCACCCTACCATTTTTTTCATTCTGAATGTGCGGGTGGATCAGTGCTCTAAGGTGTTAAGGAAACCAGGACACTACCCTAATGCCCAGGGAGACATCTTTTACGTTAAAATCTCCACAAATTTAACCAGAAAGGATTAGCATATTCATGTATTTTTCAAAGAGAACTTAAGGAGCAGGAGAGAGAGAAAGAACCTATTGCATTAATTAATGTACAATTTAACAGCCGAACGTTTTCAGAATGGTTACCTTTCTTTCCCCTTATTATGCATTCAGTTCTTTTGCCCAGTGGAAAATTAGCATCAGGAGAGGTAATCATTTTCTATGATGAAACACTAGTAGAAGGTTTCAGCCTTAGCCCACCAGATAAGGGCTATTCTTAAAAATATCTTTATTTTACTTTATTATTCTTTAAAAATAAATATGTAGGTCATGTATTGAAACCCAGGTAGCACATGCAACTTCAAAAGCATGGCCGAAAAAAAAAATGAAGGCTAAAAAGTATTATTATTCATATTAATAATAATTAAATAATAATTATTCTAACTTTTGTTCTTGAAAATGTCCAAAAAAAACAATATGAGATTAATGGTACATGTGCAGACCTTTGTTTTTATGCATATCCCAGGTGCATGAGATCAATGATAATAGCTGTTTTTCAGTTTTATGCGCAATCCTGTTGATGTGATTTTCGTAACCATGAACAAATACAGATAAGAAAAAAAAATGATGAATGCTGAAATGTTCTTGGAAATGTTCTTACTTGCAGTTTACGATCAAATGAGGCCCAGGCTAAATCACACACTCACACGTGTACGCGCGTGCACACACACAAACGCACACACACACACACACACACATATAGGGAGAGGGAGAGAGAATTTGCTGTAATGTATGGAGGTATCGGGTATTATCAAAGAGTAAGACTATTAAGCAATGCAATTCCATAAATAGTCATTTCTGAAAGTATTGTATGGTTTTCCTGGCACAATGAAGTCGCCCAATAGTATGGAAATGAGTTAAGAAATTAGCTACAAGCTACCTTTTCCAGTCAGTGTTCCTATATTCTTCTCAAACATCTCACAATCCACCATTAGGAGTGCTGACGAGACTATTTCATACCCACAACGCTACAGTGAAGTTATTTTAATTCCTTAGGCTCCCTCAGGTTTGTTGTTTGTCCACGCCCACTCCATTACTGCTTAGTTGACAGTATTCAAACGGCTACTCTTTGTATTACAGGTGAGGACAGGAGAAATGAGTTTTGTTTGCATGGCAACACCTGAGAACTCAGTCTCCCCGGATGCAGGAACTCATTTTGCCAGTTCAGATTACTGTGATCTCTGCTCCGTTTGTGCTCCAATTGCTATTTTGGAAAGAGAGGCCATGTGACATACTCTCTCTTGCCCTCTGAGCAGCTTCATAAAATAACTGCTCTGGTGGAATACGTGCATAGTGTACTGTCTATCCTATGATCATCACAAATGGCCGGGTGATTAATTTGACAGATCAGAGAGGGGAGCCAACAGAAATGAGTCCATTATCTCTAAATGTCATTAAAACATTCAATAAAAATGATCATTTACCTTATATTTGCTCACTCAATATCTTCAGAAATCATAATTGCATTCATTTTCAAAGAAAGCAAAGGGACTTGGTCAAAGACATCTGTGTTCGCGGAATTCTGATAACCCACAAAAATGTCCAAGACAATATAAACGGTGTGAACGTCCCCTTGACACAATATTAGTTTCCTATGAAACAGTGGCTTAGAACTCACCCACCATTTCAATGTTCCGTCCATCCTGGAATATCTCTGATATAATGATACCGTATTACATTTTATTTCCTCACATGGAAAGCTGCTTGGTTTTAAAAATGCATATGCGGATAAAAAAAGTAAATGCCAGCTTAACCGCTAAAACTTTTTCTAGTACAGTTAAAGTTTTCATGGAAATGTCGGTTTTAAATGGTCTAGGGATATGCAGCATAGAACATTAACTCCATGTGAAAGGAAATGTTAAGGCAGTACTACTCACTGTTCATTCTCCTGAGCAGAGATCCGGTTTCTAAATGATGAGATAAGGTAACAGAAAAGAGAGAAGCTATGTAGAGGAACCTCCTCGGGATTTTATCTTCCTATAAAATAAACTATTTTCATTCTACCAAAATGAGGGCAAAAACAAAATGGAGAGAACCACCAGTCCCTTTATGGAAGAACCCCAGGTAGACTAATACCTTTAGCCTGTAGTACAGGAAGAACTCAATGCAACTTGAGAAAAACCAGTTCCCCTGACTACAGTGAAATGGCAAATACGTTTTGTTATTCAATAAACGTGCATATATTAACTGAATTCTGCTCTACCCACAGTTTAAAATTTTTTTAAAAACACATGTGGCCTAATACTTTTGGCTTGTACCTTAGTACAGGAGTATATTTGTTTTTAGGCAAAAATAAAGTTATAAAAAACTGAATTGAAACACAAGATTATATTATTTTGTCACTGAAGACAATGTTTTTGAACCGGTTATGTTTCTAAAGAGCTATTTCAGTATACTCCACCAACATTAAAAACAGCATGTGTTTTTAATGTTGTATCTAGTTGTTTCTGTTAAAAAAAGAACAGCATTTACTGTATCTGTTCCTTAATAGGCAACTGGAGACCTATTGATAATTACTTTTAGCAGCACATGAAAACATTATTAATGATGTATGGGAGAGAAATATGTATCATCAATTTATAGCCTACATGACATGATTGTTCCTAAAGAGGAACGTAATGATTATTTAATAACGCCCATATTTACAGCAATTGTTTATATCCCATTTTGGATTTGACAAAGAAGCAGTTGGCCTGTGGTACACAATTTAATGTGGTAATAATGAATGTCCTACAGGACTGTTTTTTTAAAGATTTATACAACAGCCTCAGAACATGCCGGGGCGTAGGAATGCTTTAATTGTTCCGAAGATAAGACATTGCAGATTTTTAATCATCTTTGTTTTGTTTGCCTTTTAGGGATTTTCTTTAGCCATTTAGCTGCCTAGCCAAGAAGCTTTGAGTCTGTAGAAGTGTGGACAGATTATTTTGCACTTTTTGTTCTAGAATAATGTGTTTAATTATTAGGTTGGTACATCTAAAACCATGTTGTGTCAAGTGGATACGCTATAAAAGGCGATTTGATTTAAACTAGCTAGGAAATACTGCCGTCAAGGACGTGTTTTTGAAGCCATTCAACACTGACATTGTAGCATGCAAAAAAAAGGCTCTGCAAAATGCTATCGGACCGTTCTGCTTCAGTAAGTGGACCAAAGGCCTTTCATAGATCACTCACACTCCTTTAAAGGGACATCTTTGCGGGCCTGTTGAGTGGCTCATTGTGTTAAGGAGCTGTTCTATTGTATGGATGGGTCTCGCAGTCTGATATTGGATCTGGGCCATGCCAGTTCTGACAGTGGCCAGCAGCCCATAGGAGTGATGCACAATTGGCTCTTGCATTACCCGTGGAAGAGCCACATAGTTCCTCTTGGTTTGGGATGATACATTAACATGCAAGGCAGCAGAGTCAGTTTGCACAAAAAAAGCCAATGCGCTTTTGCTTTACCCGGCAAAAAAATATGGCTGAGGAAAAATGGCTTAGAAAATATTAAAAGTATTTTTTCTGTTTTTTCCCCCCTTTTAATTAGTCATTGGATACTGTTGGCTCACTTCTGAAATGACTCTGTTGTTGAATATTAATTTCACCAGTAAGCTTCAACAAGCCTTTTAACTTTCATCTTCGTCTTCTGATGTTATGTGATTTTGTAAATGAGTGCCTGCATTCAAAGTAAAGCCAGAAAATCTGAAAGTCAATTTTCCACAGTTATTTCAATAGCTTCGTTCTGCCTTTGAACAGAGGCAGGATAATAAATGCCATCAATTTTCTTCCAAATTAAAGTGTTTATCATAGCTTTGTTCACCAATACTGTTTTCCTTTGCTCTGCAAGGGATGATGAATTTTCATGAAGGGCAACCATTGTACTTTTGAGAGGGGGGGAGAAAAAAAAAAAAAAAGATTACCCGGTGCTGGGATTTAAGCTTTAGAGCAGGAATTAATTTCTCCAATTTGTTTGCCTTGTCATAACAAGCTTCCAGCAAGGGTCACTTAAGTAAAAAAGGGCCTTGGAGCTTTTATCTTTCCTCTGCAATAATGTTGCCTTCATAGCAAGAGCAGATATGTAAGAAGAATATGAGAGACTCTTAGTGAGGTCCCGGTGGAGCAACATTCAGAGAGCCTCAGAGCCCTTAAAGGACATCCTGGAATCCTTAAAGACATGGTCAAATAGAAGTGAAATGAAATTTCTGTAGAAGGACAAATGAGACAGCAGTTGATTTTTTCCATGTGTTGAATAATTTCCACGACAGTAATGATGACTTCCATTCAATGTGTGCTCTCGGGACTTCCTTATCTGAAATGGCTTCAAATCATTACAGTATTTGACTGGATAAATAAATAATTAAATTGATCCACATATTCACTAATTTGTTAATTCAGTCATTTGTTCCGTCATAAATTTACCTGTCCATCATTCATTCCTTTTACTTATTTATCAATCTGCATGGCAACCATGTCTACCACTTTAGTACACTGTATCCATGTGTACATTCTGTACAGTATGCAGTATGATTTCGCCAACAGGATCTGACTGCAATCCATGGAAAGGAATGACACCAGGAAAAATGTGGGTTTGCTCTTTAGCACAGTACCTCACCTGGATGTCACTTTCATTTTTACACTCTGCTGTCATATTTTGGCCTCCTCTATGAACAAAACAGCACTGAACTATAATTGCTTACCACAGATACATTGATATGCGCATGCAAATGTACAATGAAACTCACTGTGAGCTCATTAAAATTCATGCAATGCTTCTGAAAGCCTGTAAAATGAAGGGATGTTTGGTCTGAACAGATAATTTCCAGTGAATTTATTTTCTGAAAGGACAATATTGTTTTGGAAGGAAGGAATGTCCACTTTACGGTGATGATATGTCCAGATTTGTAATCATATTGCTCCTTCAAAATACTCTACAAGCAAAAACTCATCAAACTATTAAACATTTGGTAAACTGAGGGACATTAGAATTAGTAATGATTGTGGCTGCCCATTAGTTAGCGAAATATAGACTGATACCTGGTATTAAAGGAAGCATTTCCAGATGGGCTCATTAGAAAGACAGATGAATGTGTATTTTAAATATGTGGTTTATGCACTTATATTGTACATATATATTGGTTTCTCATTTATATTTCAAACAAAAGCATGGCCATCATTTGTCTTTATATATAATATGTATACGTTTGCTTCCCTGTTTGGGACAGCCTTTTTGTGCCTACTACCACCCCACCTCATGCTGAGGTGCCAAATTTTTTTTTTAGGGTTTTCGGGTGGCTCATGCTGTAAAGGCACTCGTTCTAAAGCAAAGCTTGAGCCCTGTGACTGGGTGTTCGAGTCCCATCATGCCATTGCCGGCTATGGCATGATGGGACTCGAGATAGGGGAGGTAAGCTGGCTAGGTCAGTATATCTCATTGCTCTCTAGCGGCCACACCTGGTCAGACCAGGCACCTGCGGACGCACAAACCCAGAATATGCTGACCTCGTTATCCTCCGACAGCATGGGTAGTACATGATTGGTGGTGCGTCTGCAATGTGGAAAATAGTGAGCATAGGCACGCGTCTGCCATCTCCTCCTGAAGCTGGCATGAAGGGTTGCTGGCAGGAGATCAACTTCTGTTGAGTTTGAGGTTGGGAAAAAATATTTTAAAGAACTGTATTCCAATTTTTATTCATTTATTTATTGAATTATTTTTTTTACCCCTTTTGAGGCTGATAAGAATTATTTTTTAAAAAGAGCACAATAAGGAATAAGATGCTTATATTCTAAAAATACCTCAAATTTACTGTGCTCTTTTCATTGTGTGATCTAAAAGGCTTGCACCCACAACATGCAAAAAAAAAAAAAAAAACTAGGAGCACATAATACCCCCACCCTTAACAAAATAAATTGGAGCGCATGAGCAGAATTTCTCTCAACGCGTACATTTTCACATTTACATAATTTTAATAAGAGCTATCCAGCTCACCAGTTCAGGCGCACCCTCAGAGTTTCCAAAAACAATTTATTTATACACGCGGGAACGTGTCAGCCACAACATTATCTTTGCAGTGTATATGACGTACATGCAAGTTATATACTTGGAGTATCAGACCACAACGCACACGGTAAGACACTGGTTAGTGCCTTTAATCCGGTGGAGGAATACGAGAGGACTGTGGTCAGTATAAAGCATCACCGGATTGGGAGCACACCCAACGCACACTTCAACGGTCTGCAGAGTGAAGATGAGGCGTGTGCCTCCTTTTCAACAGTAGAGTAAACCCACTGACGTTTTGGCTTCATGGTTCCAACCTAAATTTCCTAACAGCTGTTTTGCTTCCTGCGACTTGAGTTACAACTGAATATGTACATATCGCTAGAAATGCTCATAGGGACCATTCTCTCATATTAATGGGTGGAACAGTTAACAGGCCTAGACATGTTAGAAAAGACATTAATACATACTTCAATCATTGCATTAATCACATTTCATCATTATGGAGCGAGCATGATTTTTTATAATGGAACTGGTCCTTACTTGAGATTGTCTTGTAGAAGCACCCTTTGTGTTGGCTATTTAAAGTTAAGGTGGATGAGAAAAAACAATGTGCAAGAATTTTTGTCTTGTATAGACGTACGTGTTGTCAGCTTCAGGTGTTTCCACCAGGCAGAGATGAAATAATGTGTTACAAAACAAATTGGTGAGTAGATGGGATCATTGACCTACTTTTCGGAAGCTACAATACCACAGAGTTGAATGTGAGCTTGCTTTGTTGCTTAGAGTGGCACGACTTGTACAAATTAGAGCAAAAGAAAGACCGTGTCACTGATCACGATGGGAAGCCGACAGGCCAACACACCCCCTTAGCGGCTAATGCTATAACTGGCAGGCTTAGCCGCAGCATATTTTCCAGCACAGCAAACTTGCCTCCAGAAGAGAACAAGTGCATCGCCCCCCCCCCCCCCCCCCCCCCAGTCAGTTGTGCTGCTAACAAGTATAATACTTTGACAGAGCAAGGATTTATACAAAACTGAGTTATATTGTCCATTATTTTGCATAACATGTCACTTTGCATGACAATAAAAACTTTAAAATCAGAGAACCTTCAGTAACGTTAATTGTGGATGGTCATCAATAAAGACAGCCACTCACATAATGTGCAATACAGCCACCACTACTGTCATTACATTGGGGCTCCATTTTGAATGAGGCCTATCGGCTAATCTTGAAAGGGGAAAATGAAAAGATGAGCACAAAACTAAACAACATTGGGGTTTTAACAGATATGATAAAACATGCATGGCATCAAATTGCGTATCTGTAGCTGCTGTGCAAATGAGAAAAAAAGCCACAATTTTTGCAGTATTGATTGTTACGAGCCAAAATGTAAGCAAACAAACAAACAGACATACAGATAACCAAAAGACAAGGCAACACTATTTTCCTGTATTAAATGTGGTCTTTACACTGGGAAAGGCAAAGCACTCTTCGAACAACTTTACTTGTAAAAAGTATGGTTGAGAATGAGTTTATTCACTTACTGGAAGTGACTTTGCATAAACTTAAATAACTGCCGCCCTTTCTACAAGTAACCAGAAAAACTAAAAGGAAGTAGCTACATGTTTTTTCAGTGAGTTTAATGAAGTTTTTCCTCAGGAAAGCATTTGCTGAGGGTGGGCTCTTTCTGACAACAGGTGGGGGAAAAAATTATGTGGTAATAAATTGAATAGCTGGACAAACTACAAGAGAAGGAAGGACTGTGGCTTGCCAAACGGAAAATGGCACATGTTCGGAGGAAGATGAAGGTGCAACATGCAGCAGTTTTCGGGAGCGATACTGCAACACAGAACTCCAACTGGCAGAGTCTGAAGTCAAAATTATGTATACCAGGGACCGCTTTAAAAACTTACCGTGTGCCTTTTCACAGTTTGAAATTAAGACATGCAAGTGCTCCATACACAACTCCAGCAAAAAATCCCTACCCCCTATTGCTTTCAGGTCCTAAACGATCATGCTAGGAGACGACCATTAAAATACAACGGCATACTGGTACTCAGTAACAATAACAACAAAAACAGTAAAGCGACTATAATTTTTCACGTTATCTGTAAAACTTGCATTCTGACGTATTTTCTCTTGATACAAGTGGTGTCAGAGGAGCGAACAAGTGGCTAGTTCAGCACTGAAACATTGTATCGACATGGATTTCCTGCAAAATGCTGGAATTTTACGCTAGGCTATTCACCGAACAGGAATGTTATTTATGGACCATGTAGGCTAACATACAAACGAAGCACAACCACCTTCCATTTCCATTAACAACAAACCGCGGATAATGCAGTCAATTGAAATACAATTTTCCTACCTTTAGTGACGAGCTAAACACCGCCCACCGGAACTGCTGCACAAGTCGAACTGGTTGATGACTTTGTCCAAATCGATGTTGATGTCCCGCTCGATGTTGAGCTTCGCTAAGCCAGAGCGTCTATCTTGTGTCACTGTGTTTCTCGTGTATGTTTTAAACTGAGGAAGGCAAGAACAGTTTCTCTCACATGAGGCGCTACTCATAGGCCCTGTCAGAAACAGTCGGAAGAGTTTGCCCACGTTAATCAAACTGTGTGCCATGTTTCTCTCCTTGAGGAATGCGAGTCGCTCCTTAAAACTCGTGGCAGTGCTCTGGACTCCCGTCAAACATCGCATTAAACAGTGACAGCTCGGTCTTCGATTCCTCCTGGCAGAAATTATACGGACGGCAAATTGAAAACTAATGTCTCCACTTATCTCCACCTACCTACGTATGTGCATTCGGCAACAACTTCCGTTAATTAAAGAACGCTAAATGTGAACTTCAAGGCCGTTCGCGAAATTGGACCCACATACCACTACACCGCCCCCGAGTGACTTGTAGGTGTAATTACATTTTATTAATTTTTTTATTAACGTTATATGTAGATATATTTGCCCCCGTAAACTCTCCCATGATGACAAGTGAAACGTGTTTGTGTGAGAGTGAACCATTTAACATATTTATTTGACACGATTTTATATTGTACTGATATAATTATAATTTAATTATAATGAATCTACAGAAAAAGCCTTGCATGGCAGGTTGCCACAGTCCTAGATAATCTAGATAATTCACGTCCCCATGTGTCTCTTACTATCTAGCATTGCAGTGATACAACAGTGAAGTATACTATTCGCTTTCACAAATCATGTCAACACAACAGCCACTGCTGCCAAAAGCCAGAAATACTGATAAGGCCATTCATTTCTCAGCTGTCTGGTGACATTATATTCAGTCCTCTTTAGCACTAATCACTGTTCAAAGTTAAGAGCCTAAATTTATGTGAACATACAAGAAGCAGTTTACTGGACAGCAGCAGTTAATTTTCCTTTCAGTAAATAGTGTCTCTCAGTAAAGTTCATAAGATGTGCATGTAAAAAAAATGTGTGGGCCCCCCCCCCCCCCCCTCCTCCATTTTTAAGAGCGGGAAGGAAGACGACTATGACATTTTCTTGTTGCTTTTTTGGTGATTGTACATTTCCATGCATATACTCAGGTGGGTGTTTTCCGGAGATTGTACTGTATTGGTACTTTCACAGGTTTTAACAGGATGCAGTAAAGCAGTAGGATGTTATTATAAGTGCTGTGCTCTTACACCACCAGTATAATGCACTTTACAAACAAGCCAGTGAATCAGCATAAGTTGTTGTCTTCAAGGTCTCCTACCTGGTGTGAACCATAGAATTCCGAGAGAGCTTTCAATTCCATTTCAAATAAAACCAGACAGCTGGGACTAAGTTTGTGCAGTAGACTTAATATCAATAATATAATATGTTTGTCTTTAGAAGCATAATTGTGTTGGGGTTTTCTCATCACACCAATTTACATGTTGCAATATATAACAACTTAATGGGTACTCATTCAGTATAAAATTAACGTGTTCTACTGTTTATTGCGAAATTTATCCGGGATGGCTCATAAATGCACTTCATTCTCATTCTATTCCTACTGCAGCCTAGTTTTCAATAACATTGTTCTGGCATTAGGAAAATCTGCCTGTTGAAATTACTGTATTGCAAAATATAATCAGAATGAATATGAGAGCACCAGTGTGAAATGTTTAATTTGGAAATAATGTTATCTTAAACTACTAAACTAGGTTTTTATGTGCAGTGCTTTGTGCTTTCTGCTCTTTAGTTTGTCTTACAAAGAAAATGGCATTCAAATATGAGGGAGAATGCAAAGTAGAGTCCGTTTTAACTTGTACAGATGAATTTTAATAATAGCATCTTAAAATTTCCGTGGACAGGGTTAAGCAAATCCAACTGGAAAGAGTTCACAGACTTGGGCGATACGACCCAAAGAGATCATGGCCTCTTGTTGCTAAGTTTGTGAGCTTTAAATCGAAAGAACGAGCCCTTAGCCGAGGGCAAGAGCTGAGAGGCACAAACTTGCTATGAATAATCAGTACTCACACTTATTTGTAGTTTTAGCATACTTATTTATTTATTGGTTTTGCTGCAGGAACAGAGGACCACAGACGATGTGGCCCTCCCTGGAACACACTGCCATCAGTACAGCATGCTGTCTTTTATGTCAGATTTATGAATTGGTTTTTAAATTGCAGATTAGATATTTGGTAGTTGGTATAGCAATGTATCTGTTCAGTGCAATAAATAAATAAATAAATAAATAAATAAATAAATAAATAATATTGTTGGGTAGCAGGCAGGGTGTAGGTGAAGAGGGGAACCCCTCTCCCAAGTCACGGCATCAGAGTTCAAGTCTAAGTTGGAGCCATGTTGTTGTAGCCTAAAGCAAAATATGATTCCTGATTTCCTCAGGATATATCCAAATGTGTAAGTGAAAAGCTAGTGTTGTATATAAGTAACCGTCTTGACCTCTTCCAAGCAAAATAAAATCACTAAAAACCAATCAAAAATGAATAAGTAAAGCACATAAAAATCAACACTTACCTGCCCATAGAAGACCTGTTTGTGTTTGTGAAATATCTGCAGAGAGGTTGGAGGCTCTGGGAGCCTCGACCTCTTCTGAGAATTTACAGGGGGGTCCAGTCATCAGTCATTCCTAAATTATAGCTGTGGTCCATGGCTGGGAGGATGGTCAGCAGATTTTGGGGGCAGCAGTGGGCCTGTAACTGGGGCAGGCCAGCTTAGGGGTACAGGTGATAAAAATAAGCCTGTGAATGTTTGCCTCTCTCCTGTCGGGTCTGTTATTCAGCAGATGTGGTAGTTAACAGTGGGGGTGAGGGAGTTATAACCAGATGCACACAACGCCACAGGGAGAGGTCAATAAATGGCAGTGATGCAGTGTTTGGGAACAGAGGACTCTCTGACCGGATTAGAAGAGCACTGTTGGGCGGAACTGCTGCAGTCAACAAGTACGGTGACAACCAGTAACGAAGCGAATGCATACAGCATACAGCATACAGCACCTGGCAGTACCTCAAAGGGGCTAACAGTGAAAGGGGTGAGAAAAAACAACCAATATGTAGCCCCAACCCATGTGATGCACAACAGCCATTTTTCAGCAGAACGTTCACCACACATTAGCAATACACAGAAATACGATCAATTAGTAGAGTGCGATTTGAAGACTGTTTTGTTTCCTTTTTACTAACCGATGACAATGCACATATTCATAAATATTCTTGTGGTTATGGCTTGTAATAACAGGAACAGCAGTATACATATCAGCTCACATTGACGGACTAACGGTGATTAACGGTGTGGTGTTTCATCTGTCCAATTCTGTGCATTAGCATGTGATCTAAAAGTGATAGTGTGTTTTTTCCCTATATTGTGCAGTTGTAGCAGTAATTTTATATTTCACAGGGCGCTACTGTCATTTTATCTCTGACCTGGCATTTAGGTGTGGGCAGTGGTTTCGTCAGCTTGTTGTCTGGCCTTCTTGTGCCGAGTCTGGCCCTGGGGCGATGTTGAAAGGCCAAGCCTCTGAGGGGTCCCACGCCAGGGGCCACCCCGCCCGGACCCTCGCTGTGAGCAAGTCATCTGGCCTGAAGAAAGCATGCTGGAAAATTTCTGCAAATCCAGTAGTACCAGGCCTTTCAATGCATAACAACAGAACATATAACCACAAAAATGTACTGCGCCACACTTAGATGGCTATGGCTTCACTGTTCAGTGAAAGATTTATAAAAGCCGTAGAAAGATCTATAAAAAGAGACAGTGTAGCTTCTTATCTAAGGCTTTAATAATCTGCAGTTATTCAATATAGTACTGTCTCCTTAAGACATAAGCTGATTTCCATACTGTAGGAATTTCTTTGGAGACTAAGGAAAGATTGAAAATCTGAATGAGCGTTTCTGGTATGTATTATAGATGGCTCAGTCATGTGTTATGTTTGAGGCACCAGTTTACTGTGAAGCTACACTGTAGAACATCGCCAACATTTTTCTAATGGTGAACTATAATTTTATTGTAATCTTATTGTAAATAATGTGGGGTGTTAGTATCTCCATGGGCTATACTTGTCACTTAGGGCATGGAAAATACTCATTCACATTTACTGTGCTGATATGTGCTAGATGAATGTAAAATTTCCAAGGTAGTGATTATAAACAGTAACATTTGTAAAATGTTCCATCCCCATGCAACAAACATTGTATATATTACAAAGGAAGGGGTATGAGACAGTTAACTGATAAGGGCCAGTCTAAAATAGGCACTGTGAACTTTTACAGTCCACTGCGGCAACCAGGTGAGGTTTGTATGTTAGTGCAGTACACTCATATAGATATTAGGGCTGTAGTATTAACACTAGATATCTAGTGTCATGCAGACTGTAAATGTTGAACCAACACTCATACTCAACATTCAGCTCATCAGTCAGGGAGTAGCCACCTCATGTAGCTGCACACTTTATGGTTTAAACTGTGATCAAAATGAGCATCTGTTGCATGACAGCAACTTATGGGCGGGAGCAGCTATTGTTATCACTGCTGGAACCAGATGGCTGAAACAAATAAATATTGCATGTGTTACTGTACAAGTGGGTGTGATTTGATACCCTGTCTTTACAGCTTTGTGCTGGCCTTGACCACCCTGCATACTGAAGAGTGATTGGGCTCGGTTAATGGGCTGAGAGCAGGGAGTGGTGCAGCACCATGTCAATAGCACAGATCATCACAAATATTTACAAAGTAATTTTACATTTTACAAAATTTTATCTTCAGGTACTATTCTTCATAATTTCTGTCTCTGGACACATTTAATCTCCTTTTTTTTTTTCAAACAAGAGAATGAGCCAACATGTAAAACAGTAGAATAAAAAAAAATCTATTCAGTGGATATGCAAGAAAAAGAGTTTTGTTAAGGGGTGCTGTGTATTGTATTAGGAACATCTGATGTATTTCATCTTGGGCTAGGAGTCCAAAAGCATGGTCGCTCCTGCTGTAGGATGTGGTCATTCTCCTCCGTGGACATCGATGATGGGGGAGAGAAGATAAACGACACAATAGTTTTTCAAAGTATTCTTGAAATTATTGCTCCTAATGACAGAAACAGCACTACACATCAGCTCACACAAACTTATATTGAAATTCAAACATAAAACATAGGTGGAGATACGTTTTTGGGATCGGCAGAAACAGCTGGGATCCTCTGTCAATCGCTTTGAAAAGACATCATTCTTTAATCTCTTCTTTTATCCCTTGCCCCGTTTCAGCCTGCTGGGTCCCTGCTGCTCTTAAGAGGGCTTGTTTCACTCCTCTCCTCAAAGAAACCCAGAACCCAGATGCACAACTGACCTGTCTAACTACTCTCATTTTTATCTGAAACTCTCAAGGGTGTAGCTAACTGTCTCACCTCCTCAAGTCCAAGCAATCAGGTTTCAAGCCTGGCCACTCCACTGAGGCTACTCTCCTTGCATGCACAGAGGCTATTCACTCAGGGAGACCTAAGTCAATAAGCTCTGTCCTCATCCAGCTCAAATTGTCTGCTGTGCTTCACACAATAAACCATCAGATGCTTCTCTCATCCCCTGTGGAGATGGACATGTCATGCCCCTCCCTCACATGATTTGCCTATCTCACAGATCGATCCTACCAGGTGGGGATTTGTGTCATTTTGATTCATTTCTCCATCCCCTATTGGCGAGTGTCCTACACAGTTGGTCTTCACCTCTTCTCTCTTTTCACCAAATCACTTAGTCCAGTTATTTCTGTGCTTTGCTGGTAATATCATTACTAGGCTGATAACTCCTTTTTTTCTCATTTTCTCCCTCTGACACCCTAGTTCAGAACATTGCATGCCTGGCTGACATTGCAGCCTGCAAGTCTATCAATCACATGAAGCTCATCCTGGGAAAGCCAGAACCCTTGTTCTTCCTTGCAACGTTCACTGTTGATTGATACTTCAATCACTGTCAATAGCTCTGCAGAGTCATCTTGGTGTGACCCTGGATGACCAGCTGAGTTTTTTGGGATACATTGCAGTATTCACCTGCAAGTTCTCCCTTCACAACATCAGGAGAGTCCACCCCTTCAACGCCCAAGAAGCTACACAGCTACTTGTACACGACCTTATAATTTCTCATCTGGTTTATTGCAATGCCTTTCTGGCTGGCCTACTGGCCTCAGCCATCAAGTCACTTGGACTAGTCCAGAATGCTACTGCCTGCCTGTTATTCAACCTGCCTTAATTCATACATGCCATTTCATTTATTTTTACCCTTCGCTGGCTTCTGGTTGCTCAAATATCTCACTCAAGCATAGCAAGTTGTGAATTATTTTTCACTGAGTGCTATGCCAGGGTGAGAGATTTGAATTGAATCCTGGAAGCCACCAGGATTTAGTTGAAATCTTACAAAAATGATTACACCATACACTCAAGCAGACCTCTGTTCAGCATCCTTTCTTCAGCTGGATGGCCCACCTTTTCCAGAATCTGGCAGCCACGCCTAGCTGCCCCAGCTCTTTCCTGCCCTAAATCCTCTGATTGTGGAACAACCTTCCCGAATCAGTCAGGAGGGTACATTCATTGTCTTCTGCAAATGCAAATAAATAAAATTAATAATAAAAAAAAAAACTACTTACATGTTCTGACTGTACCTGAGTCTTTATATTTAATTAACCCTCCTGTCTTCCTCAAGAATAGTTATACTCGATCATTTTTTAAATTCTGCCACAGGAGGCATGCAGTTGGGAGAAGAGCCTTAAAATTGGACAAACTTGCACATCTCAGGCCACACAATGGGTCTGTAAGGTAATGCGGAGAGACAGAGGACAGATGGTTGAGTCTGAAATGGGAAGGGCATATTCCTCTGGGTTTTCCTCAGCCCACTGAGAGAGCTGGTGGAAGCTAACTGAGTTTGTGTGATAGCAGCCTGTGGCTCTGATGTGAAAAATTCAGCGGGTAGATTCATGCTTGAATCCACGGGGGAGTCCATAACACCATTCTTTTCCTTTTGAACACGATTTGACTTGCAGCTTTGCAGTATCATATGCTTTAACATTTATTGAAATGACAGTGAAGGAAATGTCTTCAAACCAAAGCCATGAAGTAGAATAAAGAAAATCGCAGGGAATGGATTTTCCTCCGGTATCAAGGGTTACACTCAGCATATGGACGATCTCCTGCCTTGATGCTTTCATCATGACAGCCTCCAGTGGCAGGCGAATGGATACAGTAATCATTTATGTCCTTCGGACTTCACACAATACATCACTCTTGCCATTGCTTGTTTTATCCATAACTTCTGTGTGGACAGTCATGTTTGCATAGAAATGTAAAATAAATATCATTCTCAGCCTGCTCTCCTTCCAAATCTCTTTCCGTTTGCACATAAAATACTACATTCTAACAATTTTCGGCATTTTGACTGTTAAGGAAGTGGTCGTCCTTTGTTACACCGATTGCAAGTAATTGTATATTCTCACCTGAATATACATTTCAAGTTATCATTTACCAACAAAAGTAATTTTGCACATTTAACTAAGGCACAGGATTTTTGCTAATAGCTCCTTTGTGCTAATATATCAAATACAGTGTTATGGGCTCTAACTGACATTTACATCTGTTTTTCCCTTGATAAGTATAGCGTGCCATGATCCAGGACAAGCTCAGAAGGACTTAAGCAAACTGTCCACGACATAGATCCTTTGAACTCTCACAATCCTTTCAGATCTGTCTCCCATACATCAGGCTGTACTATGGCATAAAGTTAGTGAGGCCTGGTCCCGTTAATAGTCTGCAGTTCAATGTTCAAATGATCTGGAATGGTTTACCTTTGGCATACAGGGACGTCCCTACATACGGTCACGTCCCCACAAAGCATATGCAAGTGTAAAGGCATTGGGTTGCAAATTATGCATTGCTGAATTATACCCCATCATATCCGACCAAAGGCAAAACAATTATTTGCTGGCTTCACAGTGAAGATGGTCATAAAAACAGCCCTACTAGAATTATTATCGTGTTTTATTTGCTTTGGGTAGTGGCAGTTTATGATTTTTCTCGGAGAAGTCCTCTACTGGGAGATTTAAATATAAGAGACTGAGATATGATACACGAACACCCTGAAGCACGATATAAAGAATCTCTATCACTGTGCACCTTAACTGCTCATCTTGTGATCCCATATCTGTACAATAAACATAACAAGCATTGTACTAACTGACACAGTCATTGTGAAAGAATACATGTTTGTCTAAATGTTTCCTTCAATTCCAGTTTCCCTCAAATACATGAATGGGTATTTGTAATGGTCAAAGAAAAATTCATATACTTTCTTTGCATAACTTTTGGTTATCACCGGCACCTCCCATAAAGTGTGCAGTGTTCCTCATGAGGCTATGGTGTGGTCTTCAGTGCCAGAAGAGCCGTATCCGGTTTCGCTCACCAGACCAATTAATGTGAGCAGCATGTCACCATTACCAGATTGTGCTTCTCACAAAAATACATGCACTGAGTAATTACCTCTTCTGTCACCAGATTTGTACATGCTTTATTAGCAAACAACTTTATTTGTGAAACATGTTATTTCTGCAAAAGACATATGACATTCCTATAATGGTGAGGCAACTGATGGAACATCATTATTATTATCCTGATCAGCCTGTGTTATAATAGATAGTAGTGATTTATTATAATTTTATTTAATAAAAACAGTGAAAGGCGATTTACTCAATGTCTTTCCAGGCTACACGGTTTTTTTTCTTCTTTTTAATCTTTCAGTCTTGACAAAGGTTGTTTCTGATTTGCAGTGATTGGATTTAAGGGTCAGGCAGAGCCGCAATAGAGGTAGGTCTGGACCATGTGCTATCCAGGATCAATGTCTGGGCATGTGCTGGTTTAACCTGTGGTGAGTTTTTGAGATGAAAGTTTACTCATTCATTGGATCCCAGCTCACTCATATGGATTTTAAAATCTGTAAAGGTAAGACCTGACATTTTCAGACTGCTGTATGCTGTTTAGAAGTTTCAGTTAACTTAAAGGCTTATTGTGGATTTACAGACAGCGGCTACTCTCGAGATCTGTCTGCTGGTCTTAGATTTGACAAAACCTAGCCTGTCTGGCAAAAAAAGTTTTGTTTTTGTTTGATAAAGATCCAGAGCCAGCTGACTCTTTGAAAGTCAGAAAACAAACTCCAATTAATTCTTTTAATAAAAGGGATTAAAAATAGGATCTTCAAGACACATTGTCAATGAAAGATCACATGCTATGGAGCATTTTTCATCTTTCTGGAACAGCCATATTATGTTAAATAAAAACTGACAGCAGCAAAATTCTGATGAACTATTGGTATACTTGATAACAAAATTTTAAAATTATTTATATCATATAATCTTATATATAGAAATCGTTTGAAACATGGGAAAACATGCATGTGCTTGTAAGTATGCTATAACTTATGAAGTGAAATTGTGCTCTAGTATATTCTGCTCTCTGTAAAGTGTCTTTGTGACAGTTCTCTGTAAAAAACCATACAAAAATAAATTGAACTGATTTTGATTTATAACTTGCTGTGCATGAACAGTTGATTTCTTAGACACACAGATATTAGCTACTTGTAAATAGGAAGACTGGGCTTTACTTTTCTCATAAACAAGTGACACATAAAAAGCATCTGTAGCTAATGGAGTGATTTTAACACTGAGTAGAAGAGACAGCACAGGCAGCCCATTTAGAATTTTCAGTACCACCTGTCTCTGATCGGTTTCAGGGCGTAATGGCACTGAGTGACGACTGCCTGAGAAATCTCATAGAACCATAATGGAGAACTAACCAATCAAAGGCCACTTCCTGATTACCTTGGTGTCACTGAGCATTAAGAATGGAACTGTGACATAAATTCCCATCCCGCGCTTTTAAAGACTTGTCTACCCACTCCTCCTTCATTGTCTTCACGACCAAGTGTGCACCAATCCTTTCTTTTTTTTTTCTTTTTCTTGCCCACAGAACAGCCATTAAACTCTTCAATCTTCATTTTTTCTCAGGCATACTGCATGGACAACTATCTTCTTTACAAGCATAAAGTTTAATTTGTAGAAATTCTGAAGTCTTTTAAAAAATTTTTCCGTATGACACACCACTGTAGAAATAATTCATTTATCACATCACTGAACACCTTGGGCCAGATGTGCACACATAAAACTCACAGCACAAAATGTGTCCTGATGAGGGTATGTCGGTGCGTAAGCAGTCTGTGTGAAATTAATGTCTTATTTACCAAGGCTACAGCTAATTATACAGCAGAATCAGCAAATGGAACTGCCTGTAATCGCATTTTGCATATGAAGCACAGTTTAAAAGGCGCTGTTAAAAACACAAAACAAAAAGACTCCTGTTTTGTGCGTTGAATATCTCCATTAGATGTGGGGAAATTTATGTGTCTTCTGGTGCGTCATAATAGCATATCCATAACTATGGCCATCGCAGGACGAAATGCGGGCTGTGATTCTCCAGCTGTGGCAGCAATTGTCAATTGGCTCAATCCAGTTTTCAGCGATTTCTAACAACTTTGCCAGTGACTGCTTTGTGACTTTAGCCAACACTTTCCATGACAAACACACAGACGCAATTACTGTGCGACTGCGTGATCTGCAGACTGCTGTTCGATGACTTCTTCCTCGGAGAGTTGAAATAGAGTCGATTTCTACTGTGCACTAACAGGGCACTATGGGCCTCTTCTAAACCAGAGCAGGACCATGTGTATGCTGTAGGAGTTGATTTAACGCAGGACATTTTACTGTGTGTGATTCTTGTTGCAAAGATTCTGTCGGTGCATCTTCAAGGCTTATAACTGTGCCTCTGTCTTGCCTCTGCTTTGATTTATGCCTGCACTTTGGTGCCATGCTTTTATGGCCTGGCAGATAAGGCTCACTGTTTGAGGCACGGAAAGTATGTTCTGTATGTGAGTCATAGAAACGGCTAAGCAGAAAGAAAACCTGTTATCAGGGTTGTGTAAACAAAGAGTCTGCGTGAACTGTATGCTATATTTCTGCTGTGCACCTTAGCTCCTTAAGTTGCACTCGCCCATATTCCGGCCTGTGTGGGTTGATTTGCATTAATTCAATTTTTATGATGAAATTTCTGATCAATCTGGTCACACAATATACTGTAAAAATTCATGGATCTATCTCTATAAATTATTTTACGATGATAATGTTTTAGCAACAACGGTTCCTTGAAACATAGGGGCAGGCAAAACTGCTTTGGGGATCTGCACCTTCTATGCATTTTGGAAATCCACAATCGACACAAATCACAGTAAAGTTGCTATCTTTATTACGGCAAGGGTCCAGCAAACAAAATCCATCGTAGTTTTTACTACCAAAAATGTGCTGAGAGAAATATCAATAGAATGCCCATTGATTACTAAGCAATTCTCCAGAGGAATTATCATTGTTATCTGTTTTGTCATTGCATACACATCGACAGTACGGTGTACATGAGAAACATTACTATCTCCTGTTTACATATACTCTCTGGAATAAGATGACCCCACCTACAAGGTTCTCTGACCAGTAGTGGCCAAGCAGTCCCTCAGTATAGCCAATGAGACTTGCTAAACAACGACTTGACATGGAGAGTATACAGTAACTCTACCCAGTACACAGCCAGCCAGTGGCAAGCTATTATAGTGACAACTGAGAAGCATGTATAGTTTGTTAGGTTTTCACAAAAGGGCGTGCATTGTAAAACAAATCATAACTTTTTCAGTACGCATGCTGAAAACATTAAGCACAGAAAAAAAGACTCTCTCTTGAGACTTTAAACTTAATAAGGCTGTTGTTATCGAAGTCCAAACAGAAGACTCCATTTGGAGGCCTTGGAAGAAATAACTGATCTGAATGAATATTTCTGAGGGACAGTGAAAATGGCTTTGAATCCACAGCTGAGGGAATGTTCAGTGAAAAACGTGATCCCATTTTATATCGGTGGACATCTAAATACATTCTCGACATATTTTTTTATTACTATTCAATATGCTTATAAATAAGGAGTAGACTGGCTTTGAATAATAAATGTGACGTGAAATTGTGGGACATGTTTGACATGTTGATGGGTGTGATATATTTGACTAAACTTCAATTGATGGACCTCAATGGTTTGGTAAACTTGATAGTACTGTGGTTATTTTCTATAATCTCCCATACCTGCTGTATGTCAGAATGGTGTCTCTCATGGTGTTCCGAGAGTTGAACAAAGGGAGACAGAAGATTTGGTTCTCACATGATAATCGGTGGGTGAGTAGAATTCTGCTGAAATACTTACCGAAGGTTTTGCACGAGGAGAGCTCCTGAGTCTCTTTATTCCAAGTACGTGATCAGAAGCGCTGCCAAGGTTCCTGCAAGGAGAACTACCTTACCTGCTGAAGAGGTGCTGGATAGAGTCACCACCTGTGGGTCGAGTATTGATGCAAAAATTACTCAAGGGGAGAACAGTAATTTGCTTTCCCACCTGTACGTCCAGTGTGTGGTATCAGCCTTGGTCAGTGGTTTCTTTTTCTCTCTCTTCTGCACTTGGTGTGGTAGCAAGTCTTCTGGTTCTGGAGCGACAGGAGGCAGTCTTAGGAGCATGGCGCACTGTTTCTGTGTTGCTGCGTGGTGGCTGTCTTCATTTTTAAAAAATATTTATTTTTATTAATAGTTTTAGTTTGGGTATTCACAGAGGTTTCATTTGTTGTTTGGGTAGTTTAGTGTTTACCATGTTACATTTAAGTTATTAAGTGATTACCTTCAAAGAGATTGGTGTTTATTGTGTTACGTTTAAGTGAGTAAGTGATTATGTTTAAAGGACCTGTAAAATTCACAGATGATGCAGAGACACACACATGCCAAGACTACTGTCATCTATCAGGGCGACTTGTAAGTTTGAATTTGGCCCTACATAGAACCTCCCACAAATTCATTAGGACTAACATGAAAAAATGTGGCCCAGATTTTCTGTAATTTCGCAAGAATGTGCACCATAGCACAGACTAACTGCTGCATTTCAGTAAAGGCATGCCCAAAGCTTTAGATATGGCTGTTTATATGACTTCTGACTATTTTTCCAGCTACTTTTTGCATCAAAAAGGTGTATGATAGCACAGACACTACTAAGTTTGTCTGCTACATTCAGACCAACAGGTTGAAAGTTAATTTGTATGTTTTAGTCGAAGGTTTTCAGATGTAGTTGTAATATATAATAACTTATCTTTACAAAACATTTTTTTAAATTTTTTATTATCATATTCCTTCCAATGGACAAGTTTGCTTTTTCTTGGGCCCCATAACTGCAGCTTATAGGAATATTTATACAATAAATCAACTCGTAATACTAATTTATAACTGCAGTTGTGTCAAGCCAGAATGGTAAATGCTATTCATTTATACTGCTGAATTTATATCAAAGCTGCTCCTTTCTGAGCTCAGAGTTAGATATTTCCTCATCAGTATCAATGTTATGACCCACAGGCTATCTTGGGTGAGGAGCCATATCTGTACCTTACCCTGGGAGATTTTTCAACTTTTGAAGATTACCTTAATCACATTTGTGAGATCTGAAGACATTGCAGGTTTTCTTAAAGAAAGTTCAGACCCTGAGTTCATGCCCGAATGATTTCTGTTGCTACAACCTCTCATTCAAAATGAGCTGACAGAAGAACAAAATGTCACATCTCTATCAGATTGCTGATATCGATCTAAAGACATGTTTGAACTCCCTAAATTGGTTAGCACAGCACTGATCCATAGATTCTGAGATACAGTCATAAGACTGATCTACAGTTTTTTAAGTTGCTTGGGCAAAGGGAAGTTTGAAAGAATTTTTATCACACATTTTTGAGAATCTGTTGGCTGGAAATTATGCTTTTCTCTAAGTAAAATTAGTTGTAGTGAGTGAAAAAACTCAAAATAAATTAAATTGTTCTTTTGTTTGAAAATATTCTGACACCCCTAATGCTAAACTGATACAACTGAATCTAATAAAACATGAATTAGTTTAATAAAAAAAATAATAATTAAACTTTACAGAATCAGTGTAGAGCTAAAATATATTCAACCGGGTAGAATGAGGATAATCCGTTTTATTCCAGGAATGTCATCAATTGGATGATGGTTAAATGAAATTAGCACTAATGAAACATAGGCTAAAGTTTATGAGAATCCAGTTATAGGATAACTTGGCACAAAACCTATTTTTGTTCCTGATGCGTTACATTTCTGTCCATCCATTTATAAATATGGTTTTGAAAATCAGGCAGAAAATTCTGGGCGCCACCTTTCACAGTAATAATCTTTGACTAATTGTTAATTGCTTTGTTTTCATGAACTAGAAAGGATGGCTGCGTGCAACCGTGTCTAAAATGTTAGACACTGAATGAACACCACTGCAGAACAAACAAAAGGAGTAAAATTATTGTTTATGACAAATAAAATGAAGTAAACAGTAGTGTGACTCATGTCTACCAACACCTGTTGTATCGCTGTTGTGTGGCTGTCATGAAAAGGGACACAGCACACACAATCAATTTCTCCAGCAATTATACAAGCAATCTGTCCACATATAGGATATTGTGGTAGTGCAGCAGAACGTCTGAGATGCTAGCAGTTTGGGAACAGGGGTCCTTTGGAACTTAAATGTTCGCAGCTTTGACAGTGAAGTCAGACATGGCACTTTTTAGAATACGTGCTTTACCATAAGCCAACTCAAGCCTTATTTTGCTTATTTATTTTTGACAGCGTTCATAATTCTACATCAACAAAGACTGGTTTTAGTTAAAAGCAATTGTTAAAAAACAGTCAGCGGGTTGCTCGGTTGCTTCTTTTCAGTGGCCCACAATATTTTACCTCTTTTCCAAACTTGTTTGAGTTTGTTCTGACCACTTCAGGATTTTTTAAAAATGGGGGACCACAGAGAGGCCATATTAAGTAGAGAGGGGCCAAATTTATTATCTTACAGATATACATATTATTGGTTCTAGTACAACGAGGTCCATTATTATTAGGTTAATGATAGATTTTGCCATTTGAGCTCTATGCCAGCAATCAAGCACAATTAAAAGACCTGAGACAGGTGGAGACTACAATTACCAGGGAACACTTCAGTAAAACTGCATTAGTTGTCCTGAAAGGCCGGTAATGGATATTCCAAAAAAAGTACTGCTTATTATATTTTGTTATTTTTATGGCCATAAATACACTTATCTTCACACCACCTCAAAAACCTAATTTTTAGGTGTATATATTGTATATCGTAAGCAAATTGAATGAGTTCTCACACAAGCAATTCTGTTGTGTTATATACACACTTACCAGCCACATTTGTAGGTACACACAGGGGTGTGGCTCGGAATTCTGGGCCCTATCTCTGTACCCATTCCTCTTTTTAGTCCAAAAATATTAAAAGGAAAAAAAAGCACTGTTCACAAACTTCTATATCATTGAAAAACAAGCATGTCACTGAAAACTACTCAATATGAAGAAAATCTAAATACTCAGGAGTTGAGTCATTGTTTTGTAGTTTATTTTTGTCATTGTTTAGCAAAGCAAACATCAAATTATGAAGGTCTTTCATTGAGTAAAATCTGACATATGACACAGATGAAAGGAACTGATAAATCTTTGGGGTGGGAAGGGGAGAAATAACAAAAAAAGGTTATAAGTATTTAATTTCTTACAGTTAAAAAAAGAGGCATCAGCCATCACGCCAGGTACTAGTAATTACAACTTGCAAGCAACGCACTGCTAAATATTTGCACTTACACCGCCTTCTCATGTTTTCCCATATTGAACATGTTATGGAATAAGGCAGATTTTCAACTGTAAATAGAGACAATCTGGTAAAAAGAGAAGACAAAAATGAGAGCAAACGTTCTCTGGAGTTCAAAGCAAAGCTGTCATGCAACGGAAATACATATTGAAAATGATATTAAGATCTGTGGACTCACGGTGGCGTCTAAACGCGTCCGTCTTTCCCAAACAGGCACGTTCCCAAAGTAAGCTCCTCTTATCACAAGGCCGCTATGCAGGCCAAAACTAACCGGCGCACCATGGAAAAATGAAAGCGAATTTCGAAGCGAAGTTTTGTGATTTTTGAAAGCAGGGTTCATGACAACAGGTGAGCCCTGTGGGGTCTATAGCTGAGTCAGCTGAATTAGCGAAGTTCTGCATTCACAATGACGATGGCCAATAAAAAGAACAGATTCACAGATAATTAGTGTGTGTAGTTTGTTTTCCCATCTCCCATGTTACACTACGTTTCTAAACCCAAACATTTCAAGTAGAAAATAAAATAAAAAAACGAAAAGGAAAATACATGATAGTTACGCTTCTGTCCTTGATTCTCAAAAAAAAGAAATCAGAAAATCACCAGGTCATCTCTCACGTGTACACAATTCATTGAGACAGATACTGCGAAGCCTGTTGACCGTGCTGTAGAGTGTTTATATCCAAATGCAAGGCCCTGGACTTTAGTACGGTTACCTTCAGCGATAAATAGGCTTGAGGTGTAGGTGGCATTTGGCTTCCAGGGACCCCAAGAATGAGCAAACAACTAAAGTGGAGAATGTCCAACTTAAAGACGGACTGCTCTCTTCCTTCCCCCAAAGACATTCATCCAATCAAAGCTCATGGCAGGCCAGCTAAACGAGCCCTCAGCATGGGATGTAGTGCTCTGCACTCTGACTCAAACCACTGGTTTTATTTTATTTATTGTTTTGCTATCTTTTCATTCATATATGTTTCTAATTCATTCATATCTTTCCATGTGGAAATGTTGGTAGTAAAAACTGAAAAAAAAAAATGTAAGAAATGATGATGCACTCAAATTAATGAATTGGTACTCTACTGCCTGCTCTTCTCTTCTCCCCTGTGGGTTTCAGTACTGGTGCAATGTGCTGTCACACAGTCCACCGTTTCCCTGGTGACCACGATTGTCTTCTCCTGCCTCAAGGGCCCTCAGAATGCCCCACACCATCTGGGAAGAAAGAAATAAGGATTGGTTCTGTAGATGATGTGTGTGTCTGTGTGCATGCACACGCCTGTGTGTGTGCGTGTATGCATTTGGGCTGAGACACAATTGTTGTTTTAGATCTGCACTCCAGCGCATTGGATTATAAATGAAATGATGAATATGAGTGTGGACTGTCAGCTCTATTTCAGGGCATATACATCCATATTGGGCAAACCATATAGGAATTACAGCGTTTTCATACATATTTCTGCCATTCTGAGGGAAATGAGGGCGACAGATTTTCTACATCTGTCATTGTTGCTCTATGGGACATAAAAAGTAGAAGTTCAGTTGAAGTTTAAGCTCCTTAAAATGTAAAGTTGCACAGAAAATCAGGGCTGATATCTGGGTGTTGGGGCAGATAACTAGTCCATAAAGCAGACGTTTGCTAAAATGCAGCCCTCTGCTGGACTTTCGCTGAAATTCAATTTAGCACGAGTGGCCATTAAATATGAAGTAGAAGTCGGGTCGCGACAAACCGTACGCTTTTCTCTCCCCCCTCACCTCTCCTCACCTCTGCTTTCCTCACCTTTGGATTGATTGCTGTCTGCTGGAGTTACTTCGGCTTCCCCGGACTCCTCACCCTGAGTTTTCATTTCTGCTAAACGAGAGGAGGGAAGAGTGAGTGTAGCGTCCTCGGTCTGGGAATGATGAAGCCGGTGTCTGATGCTATCAGATGCGCCCAGAAGACACAGAGCTCTGGACCCGCGCGCGGGCGCTCGCTAACGCTGCGGCAGCGAGCTTCGGCTGAGTCTATTTTTACAGCGACGACAATAAAGCGTATCTCCTGAAGGCTCGCCACGGCCTTCCGCAGTTATTTGTCACATAAAGCTAATATTTCTCTGAATTTGTGACAGGATGTTGTTCCGGCTTTGCCAACAAAGCAAAAGAAAGAAGAAGAAAAAAAAAACCATACACGGTAAAATATGAAAAATGTCACATTCTCACTGTAATAAAACGGAAGCATTAATCAAATCCCTGAAACCGGCACGCTTGCGTATGGGCCTCCGTGGTTTTTTCCACCTCGTTTCATAATTCATTTGTTGACAAGAAGCGGCAGGAAATACATTCGTTTACAAGGCTGCTCACACTTCGACCGACAGCCAGAACATGTAAATCCCATGTTACAGCGCATCTTATTACCCATTTAAAACTGCCTGCTGTCTACATTACATAACAGTAATGGATTTTAAATGCTTGCCTCTTTTAGAAAGAGTAATTTTGTACGTATAACTTTATGGCTGAACGATTTGTAGTTTTTTGGGGGGACTATTCTTATATTATCATACTATTTTCTCTCTCTCTCTCTCTCATTGTCTTTTTTTCTTGTATTTTTTTCTTTGCCTTCTGTTGAGAGTTTCTGATGTAAGGTCAAACTTTATTGTCTCCTGTCAATATGATTGATGATTGTACGGAGGAACCAGTTTTTTATTTAATGAAGCATTTTAACAATCTCTCTCTCTCTGACACACACACATGCACACCTACACACCTACACACACACACACACACACACACTCGCTCATTCTGTATCCACAGCTTAGTGATGGTATATACTATTTAACAGCAGATAGGGGACACACCTTTGTGTAATGATCAGAATTATCAGTGTGGCTTTCCAGGACAGACCGAACAGCAGAACGAATGCAAAGGGCTTCTGTTAATGACAGTTTAATGTTTGGGGTTTAGCCATGAGGGAGGGGGAAAAAAATGAAACATAGTTGTTTACTGGAGGATTCCTGGCAACCAGCACCACCAGAAACAGACCCATATGGACCTGAGGGACGCAATCTTTCACATTAGCACTGACAAAAAAATAAATTAAATTAAATTAAATAAATAAGGAACATGCCTGTTCTCCATGCATGCTTATGTAGCACAAGTCCCAATATGGGGTTAAAGAACAAGTCAGTCTAATTAGCAGTTGCCTTTTCTTGTGCATTCTGTCTTAGTCGCAGGGGGAGGTGGGAGGGTTTCAGTGCTAAGGACAGACAATTTAAGCCTAGGTTTTGTCTTCTTTCCTTGTTTAATTTAACAGCTCTCGCCAGTTTTGGTTGAATTCAGAGATAAGTGAAATTAGCCCTCTTAGCCCACATTGCTTAGGGTGCTAATTACTGCATGTGGTTGAACACCTGTAATCTGAAATCTGTGGAAGGACACCTCCCTCAGCCTAACTAGGTCACATAGTAAAGACGTCCCCACAGTAATTTTCTTAACGTAGGTAAATAGGATACCAAATACACATTCAAACGGCTGTGACCATCTAAATTTGGACAAAAAAGCCTGAATAGTAAAAACAGTCGAGAATTTAAGGGAGCTCCAGATGTTGTGGAACCTCTTTGTCTGACACTGAGTTCACAACACGCCACACAGACTGTAAACGGCGTGGCTTCACCCCGTACCTTCTCCAGAACTGCTCTCGTTTTCCTCATTGGTCAGTTTGTCCTTTGGAACAGGATCCCCTTCCACACCTGGGAACAAACACAAAATAAGCACAAGCAAAAACACTCCAGTTTATACTACAGAGCAATGCCATGTCCTTCAAATGATTTTCAAGGTCAAATATGTATATGCTACAGATCTGGACCTGACAGTGCAAGGCTGTTCCACCAGCTGTGAAGCTGCTTCACCTTCAGTCCCTCTCAGTGACTTCAGAGGGACAGAAAAGTAATGTTATGTAAAAAAAAAAAACCAAAAAAAAGGAATATAACATATTGGAAATGTTCACATTTTCTCACAAGTGTCCATGATAGTGCAATTTATGTGCAAAACCAAAGTAACATGGAGCAACAGGTTGTTCTTGCTAAACGCAGTTGCCGTAAGAAAGTTGGTAAAGTGACTCTAACTACGCTACGTTTTAAAGCCGTATTTTTTTAAAAGTCATTCACTTTCTATACCTACTCTCTTGGCGTCCATGCCAGGCTATCTCTAAAAAAATAAAGAAATAGATAAATAAAAGTGAACAAATAAATAAAATAAACAAAACTTGTCTTTTTCAAGTCTCCCAATGACCTGACAACAATTCTTTGTTCCCCATCCCCTGATTTGACATCAATTATGGCTGAAACCCCATGCCTGAAAAGTACAGTGAGCTGATGGATAGTGCTCAGAGCATTCATTAGCAATTTGACGCCTTCCTAAAGAGTCCTGTTTCAAAAGGGAACAAACCACTGACAGCCACAGAGGGAAAACCTCTTAAATGAATTAGGTTCCTGTCAAGATAGAACTCTCACTGAACAATATGTAAATCCAATCTTACGCCAAAAATCATTATTCCACCCCCTTCAACATCCATACCACAAAAACAATCTTCATTCAAAAAGGCGTGCACAAATTCAAATACTTTCATGGCAGATGAAAATAAAATCCCACAAAATAAATAAATAAACATATAAATCTGTAGGCTTGCTTGCTATGTATCCAATCTAAACAGAGTTGCTCTGTACTGTTTCTTGCTCATAGCAAGGCTGTCTATAAATCCACAGCCTCAGGGAGACACTGTGGTAAGCCTGTAGGTAGCTATGGATGGCCAGACCTCCCAGTTCATCATAGAAAGTCTTTCCAAAGATAATATCTGAATTCACAGACCTGTCACAGCTGATTTTATGTTTACTCCGACAGCTATCTCCAGTAGTGTTACACAGGTACTGTGCCTTCAGGCAGTGAAAAATGACTTTAGATTTCTGGGATAAATCAGAGCTCCCTATGTGACAGCCCTGGTGACACCTCTGTGAAGAACGTGGACATCCTGAACAGACAGCGCACTGATTTCATTTCACCCCTATGCTGCTGTCAAAATGAAATGGTAATTTGTCATTTCTGAATTTAGAGTCACATTCTATCACCACCCCCAGAAACTAACAGTATCTAAACCCTGTTTGATTCAGACTTCTGAGTTTCAAAACTGGATTTAAAAAACTGGAGGCTATTGCATTTAAAATATATATGCATATATATTTTTTCAGAGCAAAAAGAAAATCATGTATATCTGCTGCATGATCATGTTTTATCAGAAACTCAATCCTGTTTGGCTACAGAAGTGGACAGGAAACAATTAATTTGTTGTGATAAGATGAATCTGGATTCGCTCTCTCCCTTGGAAATAACACTATCCTCTGTATTAATAATGTCAAACCTTCAAAACAGCCACAACAGTTTGCTTCTAATGACTGGAGGAGATGAAACGGCAGTAAAAAGTCATACATGTGATCAGCTCCTGCTGTCTTTTCTGCCAGCACTGCCCTGATTGAATCAGACTCTGTAATTTGGTACCAAGAGATGAAAAGCGTAAATGAAGATTGCCAGAGGAGGGATTTTATTGGGAAGAGTAGAGATATACGCAATGCAACTAAGTGAAAAGGGCAGAGAAGAAGAAGAAGAAGACAAAGAGGAGGAGGAAGAAGAAGAAGAAACAAGCTTATGCCTTCCTTTCTCCAAGAGAAAGATCACTTTAATGAACCATTATATTCACTGCTATTTCAGCTTTCCGGTATTCCTGTGTGCAATGACACCATTGTCAGATAATAAAATGAATGATATAATTGTTTCATCTTTTGTTTTATGGCTGTACAATGATTTCAGCAATGCGTGCTGTGTGATGAGGTCGGCTAAATTAATCTGAAATGAATCCTTGCTCAGCTTTCGTCTACAGCCTCATATCGAAAGAGAGCGATTGTTTTTCAGGCTGGATTCCTCATCAATGTTACAGGCATTCATACACAATTAAGCATTCCCACTAAGACTAAAAGCAAATCAATTTATTCAAATTGATTTAAAAAATCTTCTAAAAACTCAAATAACAGGAAGACACGTATTCCTGATTTTCTCTTTAAAATTTTTTTTTTTTTACAGTGGACAGAAAATATGACTTCACGGTGCAGAGAACATAATTGGGCAATTCGCCCAAAAACAAAATTAGGCTATGTTTCCATTTACTCAGTGCGACCTATCCATGCAGATAATTTTAGTTCAGTTTTAGACGTGTGCAGCAGCTCACCACGATACAGGAGACCTGTGAAGGATGTGTGTACAGTGTGGACACCCTTCTCCTGCATCCTGTGCATCAGCTTTTTATATTACATTCATCCATCTGAGGCTCGAGAATTAAGGTCTGGGGTGAAAAACACTGACTGTGTGCTATTGAGAGGCCTCACTGCTGACCAGGACTGGTGCCATTTAGTGAGAACTGCATCGCTCGCAGCAATATGGAAGAGACATGACAACCACTACCAGCTGCCAGGCATCTACACACAAATGTGCCGTGTTCATTCAGAGAATCTCTCAGGAAACTGCTGCATCGTCAGGGATACATTTTAAGCTCATGCTGACTTGAGCAAAGATTATCAGCGGACAGTCCGTACGCTATCATCCATCTGCAAAAACAAAAATCCAAAGCAGTTTTTTTTTTCTCCCAGCGCGAGTAGAACAGCGCCTTCATCTGTTGCGGCAGCACCTGCGCCGAACGTAGACATATGGGATCTGTTTTCATTACCATTTCGTGTCATTTAGAAAAGCGCGTTTGAAAGGAAACGGATGACAGTTCACCGCCCGAGGTTACCGTGACAACCCTTCGGTGGCGAAAGCAGTCTCCAGCCCTCGCGTGCGAAACGGAAAGACGTTTTAGGTCAAATAATGCAATATTAAACTGCCACCTTGTTATGCGGCGAGGATGAAGTTTAATATCGCAAATGTCAGCAGACACACTGCATTCCTGGGAGAAAGATGACTTTATTAAGCAGAGCCAGTTCAACGTCTCTGTGTGAATACAAAACAGGCACATTTAGTTTCAGACGGCCACTTGCTGGGGGTCTAAGAGGAAATGCAGATTAAGCATATGGTATGCAATATGTTATCTCAACATTCCTTTAGATGATAATGAAGTTAATTTTTGTAATGAGTAAGAGTTTTGAGTAAGCACACTAAGTTGTGCAACTTGGAGGATCCTGCCATCCAAATCATTAATTTTTTCGTTGTTTTTTCTTTCTTTTTAGGACTGGAAAGCACTGTCACAATAAAAACAACAATAATCATAACAGACCCACAATCTTTGCTACTACACTTCCACACTACATGTCATTACAGATCGCTACTGTACGTGCTATGTAAGCACACCAAAATAAACAAAACGTTTTGTTTCAAGAAATGTCATATAATTGCATTGACCTAACGCATTACACCTTAAAGCAACTTCATGACATGCATTGACCATATCCTTTTCCCACACTTGAACACTGCATGAGTCCTTTGATCTACTTTAGGGCGACTAAATCAGCCATAGCGCCTTTTGTTCCATATGCTCATCGAGCGCCTGGCCATCTTTTCCCCCCTTTCAGTTAACATTCTTTTAATATTAAATTAACATTCTTTTGCAGGAATTATTGATCGGCAGTAGGTCACGTGCCTGCCTTCTGTCTGGGCTCGGCCGTGTCTCTGGTGAAAGGGAACGCCTTTGTGTCAGACGATCACACGGCGTGACCTTGGTTTCCTGCAGCCAGACTCTGTGGCCCTTGATCCTAACACACGGGCCCCCGGGCGCCCCGCTGCTTTCACCCAAACAATGTCACAGACCGCTTATTACTGCCCTCCACCTCTCTCACCTAGACACACGCCAAATTCAGTGTCACTGTAATAAAGCCAGTTTCATGTATTGAAGAAGGTCATTCTAAAATGGAAACTTAAAGAATTTTACCCATATTCTGTTTTTTATGCCCAAATATTTTTGAATGCACGCAATAATATATACAAGATCTAGGGATTATTATTCAAGCAAAATAATAAATAAAATAATACAACTCAAAAAATCTAAAAGACTTTTTCTCAGCAACTTCCTGTTCAGCTTACTGAAACTACAATCTCCCATAATGCATTTATTTCCATAATATCCACAGCCTTACATTGAAGTCTTGCGAAATGATGCAGGAGAGATAAACAAAATAATGGATCACTGTCCATCAGAAATAATGTAACAATATATTGGTGCCAATTCTGCAATGCAAATAGCCTAATGCACTTGGTATGACTGCTACTGTATGAACATGCCTTAAGACCCTGTATTTATTTTGGTTCTCCAAATCAGAGAAAATTTAAGTAGAAAATGTCTTCACATTTCTTCTCTTATAATAATAACAACAACAACAACAACAACAAACTATTATTATTATTATTATTATTATTATTATTATTATTATTATTTAATATTAAGCCTTGAAATTTTAAATGACAAATGACAGACAAAATAAAACCAATATGAAAATGATACAACTCAGTTACAAAGACTAAAAAGGTTATGATAAATTTAGACTGTAAATTGGTCTAATTATCTGTGATATTCATGCACATTGTTTCATTTCACTTAATGTGCAAACTCTCAGAACTTTGGAAAGCTCTCTCTATGTGTGCGTGTGTGCGCATGTGTGTGGAATAATCATAAGCATTCCTTCCCTATTCTCATTGGGAAAAAAATTAAATATGCTCCCACAAGACTGGTACTGCATATGCAATCAGACTGTTTCCATGTGGGAATTAGGTATTAAACAGAAGAAAAGTACTGCTAGGGCCATTCAAAAATCCCATTTCAAAAGGGATTTCTCTAGGTGAGTGGGCAATCTCTTAAAACTGCAAATAAAAGGGAAGGCTTGAAAGGTTCTGTTACCTTGTGCAAAGATGGCTGCCTTAAAAGGCATCAGACATTTCTTTTTTCAGACCCTCTAGAATTAAACCCTTGGTTTTAAGCTGCCGTTCTGTGACATTGTTTTTGTCTTGAGTGCCTTGTGCCTAAAGCAGAGCAAATGAAAGAACTCTTCCCCTTTTATGCAAAACACAACTGGGCAGCTCTTAGAAAGGAGGTCCTGAAGAAACCGACTAATGAAGTGGTAAATTTAGAAAGCGAAACATTTGCAAACATAAACGTTAAAAAAGATTGCAGGTGCGGCGTGAAAATGCCTTCTCCGAATGAATCCCCTCAGTTCTGGGGGGGGAAAAAAAAATCACTTTGTGTAACACTTGACTGTGTACAGAATTTTATTGCGGCGAGATAATGTAGCATCTCATAATCTAAACCAATTAGAGAGCGCTGAACTGTGACCTGCTGAGCAGGGAATGCCCCCGCCGCACGCTCGATGTGAAAGGCGAGGCGTCGGCATAAATATTCTGCCTTTTTAAAAAGAGGCAAAAGGGAAAGGTCCCAGACATGAAAAGGCATTGTGCTCCCCCTGCGGATTTCCCTAACCTTACAAGGTTCCCTTTACAGGCTCTCTTTTTGAAACGGTCGGGGTCTTTAAGTGATCCCCTGTGAGGACTGAATAGGCTCGAGCTAATTACACAGAGCGAGGGTACGCTTGGCGAGATGAGAGGAACACCAAGGGCTTTGAAGAGGGTGAAAAGAGAAACTCAAGACCATCTGGTCGAAGAGTTGCAGGAGGCACAATGGCGAGGACGAGGCCGGGGGACAGAAGGTAAACAGCACAAAGGAAACGGAGGGCCATAGAGCGCATTTCATTGGCTGCTCTGAGACAAACGTCGACGACAGAGCAAGAAGGCATCCATCCTTAAATAAACTGAAGAGAACAGCCCATCCTTGCTAGCCCACAGACATGTTTTCAGCTAACTTGGAAATATATATATATATATATATGCAATTTCAGAAATAAGCAACTTAACAATACAACCATTACAACCTGTTTCTCCACATCTACTCATACAGTTGTGTTACCTTCAACTCTTCACTGCAGTTACTGTATGTACAGTATGCAGCTGACTCACAGTTTAACTAATGTCATGTCAAGCACAGCTTTAAATAAAATGCTGTCTGGCCTTCTCAAAAACTAAAGCATTAACTGAAACTCTGTGCTGAAATGTCATAGGGAATGTAAATGTTGATTACAGTGAAACTGAAGCCTATTGATTAAGGAAAGAGCAAGATATACAGTGTAAGAGAGGCTACATGGACTGGCTACATGGATATGGCTAGAATCAGGGATGACTCCAGCCGTATCATAAAAAAAACATCATAGAGGAAGTACTGAACACTGAACGATGATTTACTGACTTTATGGTGGACTCATGGTCCCAGTTCGAAAACAAAAAAGAAAGAAAAAATAAAATAAAACAGCGCTGTTATTTTTTTTTTAAATCTGTCAAAAGTGTACCTTTGTACCATTGCTCCAAATGTGCCGAGTTTTGATGGACGCAACACACAGTTATACACAGAGCCGTATTATATTTCCAGTTTTTATCAATGGAACCATTTTTGACTCGTTTCTTTTTACTTTTTGCATCACTGAAAATGCAAAGATAATTTAGATACTGTGTGGGGAGCTTGAAACGCTTCTTACGCTACAGTACTCCTGGGTTCAACCCTGTTCACTAGACCAGTCAGGGCACAACTCTGAGGTTCCGCTGCACTTGTTCCCCATATACCCAGGTGTCTCCGTATCTTAGTCACTACCCCCTTACAGACACCCTTACCCAAAGCAACTTGTACAGCTCAAGTTGTATACACACTTTTCATTTCAACAGCTGGATATTTAATGAAGTAATTCAGGTTAAATATGTTCATCAAATATGAAATGACAGTTTTCCTGTTGGGATTTGAACCTGCAACATCTCAGTTACACGCTCAGCTCCTTAACCACTGTGCATCATTGCTGCTGATTGCAGCCACACGCATATATAATGAGAGCCTGGAATTAACGTCCACAAGTACTTAGAGTGAGTCCAGAAAGGACTGAAATGATCTGTTATCTTTGGGGTTTTATTTGGTCACAGAACTTTCATCAGAAGCCTTTAGTGAAATGTGCAGTGTGGCAAACAAATGGGAGCTGATCTTTAAAATCAGTACCAAGCCATGAGCTGTAACAGTATCTCAGAAATTACACATTTAAAATGAGGAGAAGGAAATGAGAAAAGTTTGCTTTCAAGAAGCTCACAACAATTCGGATTGAATCGGATGAGCTGATATTTAAATCTTACAGATGAAAGAAATCAAGCATATTTAGATACAGACACGCATTTACACACAAGCATGCATATGCACGCACACACGAACACACACACACACACACACAGACACACACACGCACACGCACACGCACACACACACAACTCGGTGAGAAAAGAGACATACAGAAATATGCAAAATACAACACCCCCCGCTTGACCTAGATACCTGCAAAACCACCTGTCAATGGCAGCCAGACCTTGCCTGTGAATTACTTTGCATAATCCACAGACTCATTAAGGAAAAACAAAAATAAAAAAACAAAAAAAATTACAGTGTGTCTCCTCCCGTATGCCCTTGTAATTCAACTGAAGGCCACACGATACGAGACACAGGGCAACAGAATAAACAACAGAGTCTGGTGGGAACTGGCTCTTGTTTAGCTGGCTTACCTTGAATCTCTCTGAAACCTTCATGAATGTCAAAAAAGCAAGACAGTAGAGTGTGAGGACGTTAAATCATGTTGTTTGTATTGTTTCTGAGAGGCTAAAGCCAGTGTCTCAACGCTGAACACAAAAGTTGATGTTTTGAGCTTTTCCATGCATGTGGCATTTATTATTATTATTATTATTAATTATTATTATTAATTATTAATTAATTATTAATTAATTAATTAATTAATAATTATTAATTATTAATTATTAATAATAATAATAATAATAATAATAATAATAATAAATAATAATAATAATAATAATAATAATAACAATAATAATAATAACAACAACAATAATAATAATACCATTATTATTACTGTTGTTTTTTATTTTAGTTTTGCAACACATAAAAAAAACCACTAAGTGTGCCCATTTCACTGATTCAGCTGGCCTGTCGTTGCTGTTTTTCATAGAGACTCACCCTCGGGCTCCAGTGGCTCTACTGATTGGTCCACATCCATGGACTCCTCCATTTCTGCAGCTGGCAACTCTGCAAGCGGGAGAGGAGTGAAATCAAGGGTAAGGAAAGAGTCGCTCTTACTCAGAGTGAGCCAGGCCAATATTTCAAGAATTTAAGGCATCTTTGACAATAATACTGATGGGAGAAAATCAAATAAAAAATTGTGTGTATATTTTCATAAACACTCAGCCTTAGCATGTGGTGAAGCTGAAAGTACCGGGTGGTGCAATCATCACGTAACAATGCTAAGTGTGTGTGATCTGACCAGGTCCAATCCTGCACCACAAAGCAGCGATCCTTGCTGGTGGCAGGCAGATTATTCCGAACTTTCGAATAATGTGCCTTTCTTATACCCACTCCACAGTACAAAAGGCCTGGGAGGGATAGATTGCGCTGATCAAAAGAGCATCTTCAAAGCAATATTGGAAACATGCCTTTCAGCCTAATTGTGGAAGGCTTATCCTGCAGTTCGTCCTTTGATGTGACTGTGGCTTGAGCCAGGGGTGACCAGATAACAGTCCGCAGACATAATGGCTCTGCAGAATTCAGCCGCTGTCCGAATGACCGAGAAATCCGCATTTGTGAACTCCTGAACTACACGCGAAATGGCTGGATAATAGTGGAAGGTAGTGGTGAGAAAAAACAAAAAACCACTTCCATCTGTAAATGCACACAGCTTACACCTGTTCCTGTTTTTGGCAATCACTGTGTACCAACATCCAATTACCTTTATTACTTTTTTAAACAAACTCTGTTTGTGGCTTTTAGGAGACTAACTAAAACGGCCCCTGTAAACAGCATTGAAACTAAATAGCGAAGTACATTTGACTTTCATGCTCGGTTTAAATCCATCAGCGATATGCATACATTTTACACGTCGTAAACTCTCCATTTCGCAGAATGAAGAGATGGATTTTAAGTGTTCTGACAATCCAACTTACAAACAGCTGAGAGAATTTCTGCAGGGTTCGCAATGGTTATGCTCCTCTGAGTCTGCTTCATTAATTCAGGCATTGGCAACCCTATCACTTGGAAAACAGGGATACCTAATATATACAAAAAAACTTTGCATAAAAAAAAAAAAAATGAATTAATAAAATCAAGCATAACTAAATATATTAATAAATAATTAAATGACCAAGGAAAGAGGAAATCAGTGCAGTCCAGAATTATTTACACAGTGACACAAATGTTGTTGTTTTATTTTTTTGTTACTCCAGCACCAGCTGTCAACTTTAATTTGAGGGTACATACATCCATATTGTGGGAACCTCGTAGGAATTACAGCCCTTTTTATACATAGTTCCTCCATTTTAGGACACCAGATGGACAATTGGCTGCTCAGCCGTATCTTGGCCAACTATGTGTTGTTGCATCGTTAATTTGTGAACAAGAAAACTAACAAAATGTCTAGAGTTGATTCTAGGTGTGGCATTTGCATTTGGAGTCTGTTACTGTTGTGTGTCTCAACATAAGGACCAAAGAAGTGTCAGTTAAGCAGAGACTAACAAATCAGAAAAAATCGATCAGAAACATTGCCAAAACATTGGGTGTGTCAAAATTAATTGTTTACTACATCGTTAGGAAGCAAAGAACTTGCTGGTGATCTCAGCAATGTCAAACAATCTGGTAGACTATGGAGGACCACTGTGGTGGATGACTGAAGAATACTTTCTGTCGTGAAGAAAAACCCCTTTTCAGCCATCAAACAACTGAGAGCACTCTCCAGGATACAGGCATAGAAATGTCAAGGACTAGCACAAAAAGAAAACTACACCAACATAACCTCAGAGGGTTCACCACAAGATTCAAACCACCTGTAAGCCTCAAGAACATAACAGCCAGCTTAGGGTTTGCTAATAAATTGCATTATTTAGACTTGGATCAATGGAGGTGTCTTAACCACTCTTTGTCCACGCTACCTCACTACTTGGTTAAAAAATAACTTAGCTTGAAAGCTAGCTGTTTACTTGAGAGTAGTTAAGATACTAAATACTACTAAGATGTGTAGTTGAGCTAGTAGTAGTAGTTCCGCTACTCCCCAACACTGGAATAATCTCATGTCAAAACCAGGAGAATGTTAGATTGAACGTGGAAAAAAAAAAGTGCTAATAGAATTCAGGCATATGATTTTATCACTTCTAGGTATACGGTATGTTACTTACATACGTGGCCTTCAACACATTGAACCGGTGAACCAAATGTTTTACAACACTGTAAGCAGTCCCACAAAATGGTCTTACTCCTGGATTAAAGACATGCAGGGTGTAGCGCCTGCTATCAAGTTTGCTAAATCCGTGTGCATCTTCATTGATGAAGCATCAATGACTCAGACCTTTTCGGGATTAAAAAAGGCTTGGTGAAGAATGCTGCAGGGGCACACACAGGAACAGGGAGTGCTTCTGGAGAACGAGTCTCCAGCTTTTTGCTTTATGCTTGAAAAGGCTCAAATGGACTTCAAAGTACAGCTGACACAACTGCGGTCAATTAGAAGAAGAATCAAACTTTTATACTGAGACACAACAAAGTGAAGGTAGGCTGGATGTGTTTCTTCTGATTTCCTCCCCTGGGAAACGCCAGGCACTCTGGGTGCTCCTGGTGCCATATGACATGGCCCAATGTTTCCAAGTTCTTTGAGAACTATACACCAAGAAAGAATGTGACCCAGCAGTCACTCTAAATACAGCACTGACAGTCTGGAGCACTGAGACAGGGCAGGAATCCACACAGCTGAATACACACATTCCAGAGGGGCCAGAATAGTCACATTAACAAGAAAATGAACGAACAAACCTTAAATAATAAAAAGGTAATACTTTAAGTCGGGGTTCTGCAACATTTACAAAACCATTATAAGCATTCATATGCATAGATATAAGGGCCCATGGCATTTCTCATTATAATGAAGAAAAACCCCAAACAGCTGTCCAACAGTTCAGAAACATACTTCAGGAGGCAGGTGTGGATGTGTCAGTGACTACTGCCCACAGAAGACCTCACAAACAAAGAAATACAGAAGCTATGCTGCAAGATGCTAACCACTAGTTTCCAGCCAAAACAGGATAGCAAGGAGAGGAAGTAAATCGGTTGTTGGTCCCTAAAAGTTGTCGGGAAATGCTTTTCCAGGCGGCTCATCATAATCCAATGGTCGGTCACCTTGGGGCACATAAAACTCTGAGTAGGCTCATGGTACCATTCTATTGGCTAGGCATTCCGGCTGAGGTGCAGCGGAGGTGTGCAGATTGTCCCAAATGTCAGCTAGTTAACCCGGCAGCCATTCCAAATGTGCCATTACAGCCATTACTGTTAATGAAGGTCCCATTTGAACATGTGGTAGTGAACCTCAGCGGGTCATTGGAGAGAAGTGCATGGGGGGTACCTCTTTGTGCTAATTGTGGACTAGACAAGGCGATGTCCCAAAAGAGTGCCGTTGTCCAGCGTATCGGCTAAGAACGTCACATAAGCATTGTCGTAAATAATCTCTCGAGTTGGAATCCCAAAAGAAAACAGATCAAGGCACTTCCTTAATGTCACACGCACTGTGCAAACTTTAAGAATTATTAAGAATTAAATTGATTCTGACTTCTGTCTATCATCCGCAAATGGACGGACTGGTAGAACGATTTAATAAAACTTGTAAAATAATGATTCCTAAGATAGTCGAAATCGGGATAAGTGTCTGAACCATCTATTGTGCCCCAGGCAGCTTTGAACTGCTCTTTGGTTAGCGACCACGTGGTGCATTGGACCTGATTAAAGAAAGCTGGGAGGAGGGTCCAAGCACAAGTAAAAATGAAATTCAGTACGTTCTGGACCTGCGAGCGAAATCCCACACATTGGGGCAGTTGTCACGGGAGCATTTGCTACAGGCAAAAGAAAGTCAGCAGTGTGTATATAATAGAAGGGCTCAGATGAGACCATTTTCACTGGGAGATCAAGTACTTCTTTTACTCCCTCCCTCTAACTCAAAATTGCTTGCCAAGTGGCATGGTCTGTTTGTGGTCAGACAGTGATTTGGGGATGCTGATTAGCAGGTTCTGCGACCAGACAACCAGGGGTAACACAGATTTACCACCTCAATCTGCTAAAAGCATGGAGATAAGCGGTTTCTCTCTCGCTGGTCACGGTGATTGAGAGACATGAGTTGGGGCCTGAGGTACCAAAACCAGCCAATTTCACCCCAGACGTTCGTGATGACCATCTCTCCCCAAGCCAGAGATCCGATGTGGCCTTGTTGCAAAAACGTCCTGCGGATGTGGTCTCTCCTCTTTCAGGGTGCACAAATCTCATTCCAAAATTTTAGAAACTTGGATTGATGCATCGAGTCAAATCCGTGAATCTTCACATCCCCAGTGTAACAGATGTAGCTTGGCTTGTTCCCAAGTAAGAATAGTGAAGCGCAGTAAAGTGAAGGCCTCATAGCAGGTTACCGTGACAACACTCTCTGGCGACACAACCCTCAGGTTCCGTGTAACGCATTTGTCTTTGGAGCCTTTGCGTGAGTGAGAGGCACAGGTTCAAATCTCACTATGGCTGAGTGCCTCTAACTCTTTAACGGGCCCACTATATTCTCCCCGATACAGCAATGCACTTTTCTGTCTCATGACCTATTTCCAGAACCTAACCTGCTACATCTTCACTTATACTACGAAAAACAGGGAAGGGTAAGATTTAACTGTATTAATACTTATTTTCCAGCCCCTGGCTCACTGAAGCACTACAGTTCTACTAGCCATGCTAAACTTTCTGCTGTTCTTGCCCATCAGAACGGATGTGTCTGTTCACTATCATATTTACACTTTAAAGAAGCCATTATTGTGGCTGGAAGTAGCTTCAGTTTCCCTTCCTATTTGGGCTATGCTGGTGAAAACATTATTAGTGTTATCCCTTCGTGTGGGTAAGAGACACCAAGTTCCCGGGACGTGAGCAAATAGCAGGCAATGAATTTAAGCATGTCTGCCACTTTATCAGACCCGAACTGCGGGATACATTTTCCATCGACCCGCGTGCTATGCTCCAGGAAACCATTTGTAAATTAACTGCACAGGGGCGGCTTTGCGACTGAGCAGCTGTCAATATTTCCTCCCCCTCGCAGATTATTTAGGGGAGAAAACAGGACCGCTTATTCCGAGCCAATTTCAGCACAGTCATCCCCTCATTACTGCCACAGTCAAGGCCCGGGTTGGCAGGAGTTTTAATTTGAGCAGGTGAGAAATGATCACGGTGTGGCGGCGTGGGAGCACTGCATAAGGGCCTGGGTGTATAACCACAACAGGCAGTGCCGCTGAGTCCGTGAAGAGAACTTCAGTAGATGGCCACCTCTGAAGACTGAACAGTTGTAAAATGTAAATTATGCACGTTGGGCAGTGTGAAGGTCTCCGCCAAGTGAATAAATTATTAAGTTACTATAAATAAAATATTTTTAAAGGCTTGCATCTTCTAGAATGCTCATGAGCACCTAATTCACAAAAGGTTGGTGCCTGGATGAGCTACTTCTCTTCTTTAATACGTATTTAACTGTATGACCGTTATTCATGTAGATAGAAATGGTGCCAGTGGTCCTCTTTGGATTCATTTAAAATAAAATAAACCTTTTGTGTAAGAGTTTAGCTCAAGATTTGGCCAGCCTACGCACTGTGCCACACTTCTTGACCACACACTTTTTTAAAATGTGAAGTTCTGTCCAACAGAACTTATAACTTTAACTGTATAAAGGGAAGAAACACGTCTTTATTAAATCAACATAATTGGCGCTTCACAGCTGTTACATTTGACCCGTGGGTAAAATTGTATATTGATTTCATGCAGGAGAAGCCGAACAACATGAAGGTAAAGCAATTTTATTTATAAATCCAGACATATGTACTTGTGGCTGGAGGGTAAAAGAAGCCAGTCTTAATTCATGCACATTGAGAAGGTTATTGAACCGTTTTTAAGTCTGAAAACGTTCTGTTCTGTTAAATAAGGCAGTCTTGATACCGATATTTTTGTCCCCATACTTACAGTTATATTTACTGGTTACAGACAGAAATAATGTTTTTGGCACAGATCACTCATCCACATCCTATGCTCATCAGTCACTGACCAAACAATACTCAAAGTTATCAACTTTGGAATCAATTTTTCTACATGTCTACAGGCATCCCCCTGCTTATCACATATGAAGGCCAATTAATACATGCAAACACACAAAGGCATAGCGCACAGTTGTGTACGGACCTAGACCTACCATTGTTTCCTAATTTCACCCATCATTTCCCTGAGCAGTATGCTCACGACAAGCTACTGTCACCCTTGCCTCGAGACTGCGTATGCCGCACAGCGAATTTTTTATGTTGTTGCCTGTGCAAACAACACCACCTCCTGGTCCACACTGCCAGCACCCCCTCCCCCTGTCAACACCACCACCCATTAATAAGAATGTTCTAAGGGGAAACGGTGCTGCAGATGTGCACGGCACAGACCGGTTGGAGGGGGCTGAGATCACCGAGTCGAGGTGTGGAATCCGTAGTTAAACCCAAACTTTTTGTCCAGACATGTTCAGTCTGGAATGTACCCTGACAGTCTGGTATCTGGGTCCGCTTTCGAATTGGATGTTTGTGTTTTGTGTGTGTCTGTGTGTGTCTGTGTGTGTGTGTGTGTGTGTGTGGCCATGTGTGTATTTGTGTGTGTCTGTGTGCATGTGAGTACTTGATATTGTGTAGATACAAGTGCCAAAATAAAGGAAAAATCTTGGTAAATGAGAAATATAAGGTATATTGAAGGCAGGTACATCCACACGGGGGTGGTTCCTGAGTTAATTACACAATTAATATCCCAGCATGCTCAGGGTGGTGTATAAAGAGGCGGGGCAGACTCAATTGCTCATTAACTTTGGCTACCATATCTAGGAGAAGAGATCTTATTGGCTTTGATAGAGGGGTGGTTGTTGGGGCATGTTTGGGGTGCTTAATAGAGGGGTGGTTGTTGGGGCAAATTTGGGGTGCTTCAGTGACAAAGACTGCTGAACCTATGGGTGCTTCATGAGGAAACAGTGGCTGAGGTCACGCTGGTATGGAAGTCTGAGGGAAAGGCATCTTCAACTGGAGGCAACTGCGGTTGAAAGCGCATACTCCTCAACCATGATATCGGTGCAT
Organism: Anguilla anguilla; assembly: GCF_013347855.1. Taxonomy (NCBI): domain Eukaryota; kingdom Metazoa; phylum Chordata; class Actinopteri; order Anguilliformes; family Anguillidae; genus Anguilla; species Anguilla anguilla. The sequence continues at coordinate 27,346,987 of NC_049218.1, read as the reverse complement.
TGATTTGAGATGCAAGACAAAACAAAAAAGGAACTCAGAATATGACTGAATATGAGCAGCCATCGAGAACCTTACAGAGAGAGATACTGTGGTTTGTGTTTCCAAAGTCTTTTTAATTGCCTGCTTAATTGCAGTCACATATAAAGAATTAAATGTTTTTGCCATTCAAAAAACGGTGTGCCAGTGTGTGCTTGTGTGTGTGTGTGTGTGTGTGTGTGTGTGTGCGCATGCATGCACCTGCGTGTGGGCGTGCGTGTGTTTGTGTAAGTAAAAACAGATGTGCATCCATGCCCACCAGCGGCTATGGCTATAGAATGAAGTTTATTGATCTTACCTTTCTCCAGACACCCGGCTGCTCCTGCTGCGGCCATCTGCGCTGACTGGGGCTTGGCCTCATCCTTACCAGCGCTGCTCCTGCTCTCTGCTATCACAGCACCACGACCAGGGGAAAGAAGAACAAAATCATTTAAAAAATGGCTTCAGAATTTATGGGCTAGGCTCTCCTATTCATTTTTCATTTTCTCCATTTAATGAGCTTTTTATAACTCTTTATTTAATAAAGAGAGCTTCCGACTGTGCGGACGGTTGCGAGTCTGATTACGGCTCTCTCTTTTATGAATGTGGTCTTTCCCCAGCCCTATTTTTGCTCCAGTGCACAGGGCAGTGGAGAGCTATGGCTCAGGGCGGGGTCATCTATCTCAGAGTTTCACCGGCTGGGCATGCTCTCTTTCCTGACCCCTGTCATCTTTCAACACACACACTGCAGTCTTCTTTCTTTCTTTCTTTCTTCCTTCCTTTCTTTCTTTCTTTCATTCTTTCTTATTACAGATTACAAGTGCGAAGGAGCTGTGGTCATGATTTTCTTTTCATTACCGCTGCTGACTGGTAACAATCCGTACAGGATTTAAGTCAAAGACGTCCTTGTACTGCCAAGCCCATTGTTGGGGCGAGAGCTCGTGTCAAAAGGCTCTAAAATGGAGTCCGTAATTGAAACTTTCGGTGCAGACGCGGTGGTACATATACCGCGTGCGCGGTGACTCTGGTGACTCTCCAGCCTCTTAATTAGAACACGGCTGCAATGCCGACGCTGAACCAGTGGAGAGTTCCACTGGCCCTGCTGAATCTCAAGAGGGATTATTATTCATTAAATACATAGCGGCATGCTAATTCGCTCCCCTTTCGCAGAGAGTGTGAGCCGGCATCGCAGGGCCAGAGAGGGGGGTTTCATCGCCTCTTCCTCTCAGGCTGTTGATTTAAGAGGCGAAGGGTCTTACCTTCGGAATCCACTGCGCTTTCTGCGTCTTCAGACTGCCTGTCCCCCTCCGCGGCGCCCTCCTCTCTCCTGCTGATGTCTGCGTGTGTGTGCGTGTAGTGAGTGTGTGTGTGTGTGTGTGTGTGTGTGTGTAGCAGTGCGCATGTGTGTGTGTTTGCGTGTGTGCGTGCATGCATGTGTGTTGTGTGTGTGTGTGAGAGAGAGAGGGAGAGAGAACAATGGAGAGAGAGAGAGAGAGAGTGAGTGAGAGAGGTTGGTGTCTCTTAATGAACAAATACTCAGTAATGGGAGACACAATCATATTCAGAAGAGCAGGGGAACTAAAACAAGGGAAACCCTCTCACAGAGCCTCTTTTGTTTTACTGACACAACCTGCTTCTTTACTGTTGGCAGGCCACACCTTCTAATGTTTTTCCAAAAAAGTATCACAGGAACAGCATGTTTGCTGTCTGGACCATTACACCATTATCAGTGCACATCTGACTATTTCACTCCTGATTTAAATCGGACAAATTACGTTTGTTTCATTTGCACACATGAAGCGCATGCTACGCTAATGTTCAGGGTCTTCGTTAGTGCGCGATACCGGACCGCGGTGACCGTGGATGATTCTGTGGGTAGTAAAAAGACAAAAGAACACCAATAAGGGATTCCTCTTCACACCCTGTTGCCTTCGAAACAGGTGTTTTGCAGTTTCTAGTACTTCGCCGAGGATTTCTGAGGCTATCCGCTGAAGCGTGACCGTCCGTGTCACGGTAAGCTGCGTGTGCCTTCAACTCTGATTTGTCAAGGTCTGCCTCCTGACACACAACTGCATCGTGGGTACGGAGCGGGGACTGAGGCCGCTATCGTCAGGGAGGGTCACGATGCTATATTGGATGGGCTAGCGGCGCGTGTCCTTGCTCTTAGCGACCCCATTTCACAGCATCTGCCAATCTCAGATCGATGCCATCATTCCTCCAACATGTCCTGGTCCTACTATCAGGCCATTCCAGCAAAGGATTAAGCTTTCAGTTCCTCACCACAGTTACTTACCAGCCATTGAGGCCCTTCAACATAAGCAAACTGAAAACATTGCATCGCAGATTCTGGGTAGAAGGTATATGTTTGTATGAATGTGTGTACATTTTTTTCTTTATAGCTACTGGTAAAATGGGGTTGGTACTGTAGGTGGGAGGATGGATTGAGGACCGGGGGAATATGTATGCTTGTACAGCATGTACTGCTTTTATTCTATATTGCTAAAACACTTGACCCTGGCAAACACTTCACACACTGCACATTCCAAGGTAAATTCTTCGTGATTCAGACGCAGATGAGAAGGGAATGTTAAATACTTGGTAGATGGATGAAAAACGCACACAACACAGAGAGTAGACGGGACCATTTACAGCACGCCCACATCTGAACCGCAGCCCCAGTGGAACGGGGGGGGGGCGGGACCACGGATCAAACGGAATGTTCCGGAGCTGAAATATTTTCCACCCAGGAGCGATCTGAAATTACGGGCGAACATCTGGCAGGACAAGGGAACCTGGGAATTTTTAGCGTGTACAGCCTCTCCGTTAGCCAAAGGGGTCACTGCTGCGCCGTAAAACGTAACCCCCACCGTGCCGTTTGAGAGAGCACGATAAACGGCGGGACACGGTCGGGGAATACGCACGCGTGAATTAAAGAACCCGCTCGTTCAGCAACAGCATTGATTCATTGACCCGCGAGCACCTACGAAACACAAAACGGACCGCTCCGGGCCTCTCTTCCAACCGAGCGCACCGCCGTCGGTACCCCTGCGGTCAGGACCAGGACCGCAGCGCTAAAGCGAGCTGCCGTCCTGTTTTTATGCCACATAAAAGGCGGAGGACGCTGGAATTTCCACCTCCAGTTTTAAACAAAGCCGTCGCTCGGTCACTCGGAACGAAGGTCAGCTGACGCATCGCGTCGCCCCGTCCTTCTGATCCGTGGCCCGCGCGCGGCCCCACCAAACCTGATATTAATTACGCCCTGAAACGTTCAGCCCTGCCTCCCTTCTAAACTTCTGGCTTTTCTGAATTATCGTCGCTCCGCCGTACCCTTCACAGTATATTCCCTCCTCTCCCCCTCGGGAGACAAATTTTACTCGATAAATTTTCAAAGGTCACATTCTCCGCGGCAGAAAGAGATCTTTGAATAACCGCAGAGCGCCTTCAGACAGCGGCTCAGGAAAAGAGGCGCGCCGCGCTCCTCGGTTCATCCCCGAGTGCTGAATCGACAGAGACGGAGAACAAAAGCCTCCCCGATGTCTCCTTTCCTGCGCTGATCCAGGAGGATGGACGGCCGCCGCCCTACCTTGTTTAATCGCAAGGGCTCACGCTCTCCTCCACCACCCAAAAACAGAGACTGCTCCGCCTGTGAGGGGAAGTCCCTCAGTAAATAAAACCGCCTTTTCGATTACGGACGCCATTTTGCGTCCCGTCAATAGTTTCATGGCCTCGGTTCTGACTCCTTAGTCCCAAATGAATGATACTTGGCCCAAATTTCTGATGCACAGTGGATGTTTTGCTCTTGGATTATGCCGGCACGCCGTGTCTTGACAGAGTTCTCTCCGCGCAATTAAAAAAATATTTTGTGGTTGCAAATGTGTCGACGTACAGTAGATCTGGGGATGCAATGGAAAGCTAAAAGGGAAAGGTCTAATACTGTTTCCCCCACAGCATCTGACTTCAATGGGGTACGGCGTGTCCTGTCACACAAAATGGTAGCGAAGGAACAAGTAAACATCAATTTCGTTTCATCGAGGAAGCCAACCTCAGGAGATACATGGGAAACGGCATTTGCTGTACAGTGATAGTATACTTTTTACAGCTTGGAGCACTGGAGCAGCTCTTACTCAATACTCTTACAATACTCCCCTGCGTCTGTTTCTGCCATATGCCACTAGATAGCCCCATTGAAAACCAACAGTTCTATTACATTATTCCTGGTGTACATGTAAAATGTGTTGTCTGTACTGGACACTTTATTCATAATGAACTCCGTCTGCCAGCATTCCTTTAAACAGAAGGTCTTGCAGGTAGGGGACAGTTGTTGCTTTTCAGATTACCACAGAGAACAAATAAAGATAAGAGTGATGAAACAGTTGATATATGCATATATAAGTATCTTTGTATGCTGCTAGTATGAATGTATAATTGCGTACATACTGAATAATTATAGATGAACTGTGCATAATATTATTAGATATTATAAAAGAAGAATTATTTTATTGCCAGGAAAAGAGGCACGGGGGGATGTGTGTGCAGGGGGGAGGGGGGTAATTTCAAATATGGAATGGAATGTTATTGTTATTTTATTGTTGGAAAAACTAATAAAGAATTGATGTAAAAACAGGAGTGATGGTACATCAGATAAAGAAAAGCAACAGTGGCATAAAAATAATTATTTATCTATTTATTGAATAAATATATTAAGTAGGAAAGATGGAGTGGAAAATATGCAGATGTACTTCCTGCAGGATCATTACCTGGAGTTGGCACTTTCTCATCTTTCTTTTCCTCTGTTTCCTCTGGATCTGGGTGATCAGGCTCTAGAAGAGTAAGCAAAGCAAGTTAGCAAATAATACAAAAAACCATAAGGATTCTAGAAGTGGCAGGCGATAAGGGACATTTGTCACTGTCAGCTGATTGGAGCGCCGAACGTGAGGTATTCTGTTTTTCCTCTCATGCACCCTGCCTGAACTGAATCAGAACACATTTGTCATTGCATGGATTTATTGCACCCAGCAAAAACATAATGCTGCCCTATATAGTAGGCATGTTTTCATATCGAATGAAAAGTGGGATCATATATAAGAGGGATGCCATAATGTCCATCAATCAGTCAGGGGCTCCTGATGTAAATCTCTTCACATAATCGCACTTGAGAGGAAACAAACAGAAAAATTAAACGATCTTTCAACATTCACAAGACAACGCTAATGTCGACATTCGTCATTTAAAAAAATTATTTGTATGCGTTCCCGGCTGTTTCCTTATGCAAATCACATGAACAGGGTTGCGCATGAAATGTATCATCTCATACACCTGCGCAAATGCACAGAAACAAAAGTCAGCACGTGTCATGAATCCCATATTGGTTTTTTGTAGGAACACTTTTAAGAACAAAAGTAAGAATAATTTAAGAAAAGTTTTGTGAATGAGACTCAACGAGTGCAAAAACATAAAATGGAAAATTTGACACAGGTGTTTCTAGGCCTGTTCTCTTCTTTCAGTTGATATTAGGCAGCAGGTGATCATTTCAGGCTAGATTCAGAGTTGCTAGAAAATTTAAGCTGATCTGCATATTGATTTTCTTGTGAAAAATATACAAAAAAGAAACTTTGAAATCATCCTCTGGATTATTTCAAAATAAAACAAATGTTCTATTTCTCTTTTATATACTGCCATATATCTCCTAAAACACTCAAGTGTTTCTGAGCAAAACTCCTATACCAAGACCAAGTTTATAAGGACAGACACAATGTCATGTGTAAATACAGGTTATGTGTTCCTCTCTATAAGTCTTTATGTATTAAACAATTCATATACTATATGGGGATGTCATCAACAGTAACAACCGTGTTTGTGTGCTGATTTTTGTACAGGCAATGAGACAAGGTCAAGGACAGGGCTCAAAGCAATCCCCATGGATTTGTTTAATGTGTCTGCACTTTGTTGGTTGGCTCGTTTTAAATTATATTTGTATGAAACCTGAAAAAAAAACACTGTTGACATTATGCTTTAAACAGTTGATGGATGATGCTACAAAAGTCTGCCCATTAAATCGTGGAATCCTCCACAAGCGTAGGGCCACTGAAGGAGGCAATTGGTATGACATCACTGCATGTCACACCATGTATGTAGAGCTTTATTCTGGATAATTAGGCTCTTCGTTTTCACGGTGACACATTTTTCAAAGAAAGGCATTGTTGAGAAAAACATTTAAATTGTCTGGGCGTATGGTGCATGCCCTGGTAAATACGTTTCCCCAACCAACCCAGGAAAAGAATACATGATGAATTGTTTGGTACCTAAATTTTGACTTTGCATATCCACATCACTTTGATCTTCCTCTTCTGGCCAGGAACGGGTTTCATAAAAACAAAGAAGCATGAAATAAGACAGTTTTCATTTGATGAGACACAACTCTTTCCTTTCTGCACTTTACTGGAAGTAATTGTTCACATGCTTTTGTTCTATCAAACTATTTAACCACAGAAACGGGAGGCATAACCCAATCCAAATACTGTTGTGATAATTAATGGTACTTCTTGCTGTGAGGTAGAAATGGAAATGCATTAATTTGTGAAAAATGGCAGTCATCTGCTCATACACTGCATTCATCGTGATAAATAATGTAAGACTTATTATATGTTTGCACTCTCGATGACTAGAATGAAAGGAGAACATAGGATAACCAAAGAACTTTGGTCCTTTTGGTGCTGAGCACAGATGTACGATTGGGAAGCAGAGTGGTCGAGCCCAGACAGTCATGTGACAGTCTCGTGAGCCTCGCCTTGGGAGGTCAGTCTGGAAAAGACCAAGGCTACATGGCCATGGGAGTTTGAAGGTGACAAGCCACTTTACCCACAAAAAGAAGAGCCCTTAGTGATCAAGGTGATCCAGGAACCTGGAAACGTACCTTTCTGGCTCTCCATGTTGGCGTCTATGGAGTGGTCTTTGTTCTTCTCTTCCTCTGCCAGGGGAAAAATATGAGCGGTGTGGATTAGTTTGACAGAATCGCTCCCTTCCATCGGCTGCCAGGGCTGGCTTTGCAGCCCTCCCCCTGCGGCTGATCTCAGGTCATTCTAATGTCAGGGCCAAACTGAAGCCAGGGGCATCGTACTGATCAAAGTCAGAGTCATGGGGGATCTCAGTAATCTAGACGTGGAGCCCTCAGATGGACACCTTTCTATCCACTTCACTTCCAGCATGCCGGCTCTTGTCATCCTTTATGAACAACAAAGAGGGTTGTGTGTGCATGCCTGTGTGTGTGTGCGAGTGTATGTGTGTGTGTGTGTGTGTGTGTGCGTATGCCTGTGTGTGTGTGTGAGCGTGTGTGTATGCATGTGTGTGTGAGAGTGTATGTGTGTGTGTGTGCGTGTGTATGCCTGTGTGTGTGTGTGAGCATGTGTATGTATGCATGTGAGTGTGTGTGTGCATGTGTGTGCATGCATGTGGAGTATAATGCTGAGAGCCATGTGTGAGTGTGTGTGTGTGTGTGTGTGTGTGTGTGTGTGGAGTATAATGCTGAGAAGAGTGTATGTGCGTGCATGCATGTGTGGTGAGTGAGTGTGTGCGTGGATGTGTGTGTGCTAGTGTGAGCGCCATTAATCAGATTAATAACATGTCTGCTTGTCATACATGTCAACCAGACATCCCAGAAGCTGTCGTCAGCTGCAATATATGGGCTTGAGTTGAAAAGGCTACTTGGCACAGTGCAGAGGTTATTGTGACTGGTCGTCCAGGCAGTGAGAGCTGTCTCCATGCCATGCAGCCTCTCCTGTGCCAGCTGCAATGCCAAACCGGACAGACCAGTTAAACGAAAGTCAGGACACCAATAAGCCGACTGGCTCAAGAATGGTTATAGTGCAGCCTGTGATAATTGCTTTTTTTAAAGAAACTAGAGGGGGAAAAAAGTGCATGTCTTCTCTAATTTGCCAAGTACTCAGAGGGATATAAAAGCCTCTCCTGATTTAGATAAACGCGAGTCCAGGAGTTTTCTTTCTTCGTTCAGGACAACATGTCCGACGCGATGATGTGAAATGCACATAAAAGGGCAAATGCTAATAAATGACCATCACAAAATGATCGAACCCCATGACTTGTAATTGTAGATAATTAGGATAGAGGGGGAGAATGCATGTATTTATTTATGTAAATGTGTATATAAAAACTGAAGCCTGCACTAAAAGCCTGAACTAAATACAGAAAGAGAAAGAGAGTCCGGGGTTTCAGGTTGTCAACGACCTTTGAAATTTGAATACAAAAGGAACATTAGTATTCAAATTTTAATTTATTATTGTGGCAGGACCATTCTCCGCCCACCACACACCCCCACTACAACAGCGAAAGTTTCTGAAAATCTGAAACCCTGAACTAATTGTGTTGTCTGTGAAGAAATGAGCTGGTGCTTTCAACCTTTACATCTAATTAGCATCTACAGACAAAATGGACCCATCTTCACTACTGAAACTTGTAAGCTTTGCTCTTTTCATCTTCAGGGACTTAAAATAATTGCGCTTAAGAGTTCCGAGGCCGAAATTGGGCAATTATACACAGGAGGCAGTCATTATGAGGTTTGCACATCGTCACCCACATGTACAAATTAAAACAAATCCTTAAAGCTCATTTTAAACTTCACATGAGGTAAAGTTCACGTGAGGAAAACGTGGTTATCTACAGGCTAGAAGAACCTGGAAATGATTTTACATGTAAAGAGAGGCACTACAACACAACCGGACACTCGCGTGTCGCTCTTGAGTCCAGCTGCGAGAATCTGAGCTTAACCACACTGTGCAGGATGTCAGCCATCCGCACCAGTGCAAACTGAGCATAGCACGCTTTCCCTGCAATAATCATCTAAATGAGCGAACAATCAGATACGTTTCTCTCCTATTAATATAATATAGGTTTTAGGTTTTCATAAGAATGGCATGAACATGCCACTTATTATTTTTTTTTCCAGAAGAAAAATATATTTAAAAGGGAAAAAAAGGAACAGAAACATGTGCTCAGGCAACACATAGGGACATCTGCAAAAGACCATTTACAAACAGCGGCACAGTTGTGGGGAGCAGATGCAAATCAGGATGACAGCGGACATTGTAAAGCTCTGTGTGGACAGGGACCATGAGCTGACCGGTCTGACCCAAACCTGCGCTGATGAACCTGACTTTCCTACAGAGATTCCACCTGCGCGAGGTGAGCCTTCTGGCCTGCAGGTGGCAGTGGTGTCACAGCGTTCCCCCCGCCGGTGTCCCAATTAGCCATTCCTCCCGAGCGTGCAGTCGCTCTGGGCTATGCAGGAATCGGAGCTGTTTGGCTTTCCACAGGTATGCGCTCTTCAACTTCTATTTATTTTAATACCACACCCCCCCCCCCCCCTCCGCCCCCACCCCCTTTCTCTGAAACGAGCAGGCAGTTACAAACAGTGAAAGCATTGTTGTCCATCTTGATGGGATCTCCTACAAAAAAGGATTGTGCTGAACGTCAAAGGACGTGCAGGAGCCTGTGAGTCATGTGACAAGCTTAAACACGCCCCTTTCGCTCCTGCCGCTCTCTGCGCTGATGACCTCCTACACGCCCCACCCCCCCCACCAATACACATGCACACACACAAACACACCCACGCACACAGATTCTATCTGCATAGCATTACATGCAAGGTGATGGGAATGACCTGGATACTCCACACAAGGACTAAAGGGATGAAGCACATTCAGGAGGGGTGGCGCTATTATTATCATTATTATTATTATTGTTATTATTATTATTCCTATTCATTGTCTTCTTTTTCTTCTTTTCTTTCTTCTTTTTCTTCTTCTTCTCCTTATTATTATTATTATATTCACAGCTCCCTCTCAGTTTCTGTCTTTCTTTCCTGATCTTTCATATATACCTACTAAATAAAAAAACTCAGCTGCCTGCTACTGCTGCTGCTCCTAGTGCCGGGTGCCGCTGTTGCTGTAAATGATCCTCAGACAGCACAGAAGCAAGCCTAACAAGCAAAAGCCTCCTGTTTGTTTTACATATTTCTCCTATCTGGATTTCATGTGGATTACATCACAAAGCAGCGTGTGGGCACGGCGCGGAGAGAAGCAGCTCTGCCTCCGCTCAGGCAGCAAGGCGCTCGGGAGCCACCTGTCGCTGCGAGGCGCCGAGGACGAAACCTCTGACTGCAGTGTAAACAGCCACGCGCCGAGCCGAAAGGACCGCATCAAACTGCCCGTCACAGGGACGCGACGAGGCTAACGCTCCCAGCAGCTCGTCGTCACGGTGATACGCTGAGAATAAAGCTACCGGCTCCCGCTCGTCACAGCGACACACGGAGACACGCCATCGCCTACAGCTACAGCTGTGACCAGTCAGCTACAGTGTGTCAGTTACATTTTAACAGACTCGAGGCTAAAGGCTAAAACCCCTGTCTGTTCACACCCCACCCATCGCTGCGTGTGACTGCAGAGATGTCCCAGATCCGCCCCTCGCACCCCTGTGGTGCCCCTCTGGCGTTTAGCGCCTCTGCTAGCGGGATGGCGGTTTCTGGGAACGAGCGAAGCCGGATGCGGGGGACCGCGAGCTCTATGGCCAGCGCGCGGACGTGCGAAATTTAGGACAGGGCCGCCTCCGCGCGACAGCTGCTAGCGACAGCCCCAGAGACGCTAAAACCCCTGGCCAGGATGCGGCGCCGGTCCTCGGGCCCGCCCCGGCCGACAGCTGGCCCACGGTTACGGCTCCTCTGAAGGGCTCCTTAATTATTTACCACCGTTAATAGCGGAGCTAAAAGCCCTGCGCTTACGACTGGGTGGCTGTGTGCTCAATTCCCAGGGCGTACTCTTTGGCACTCAGTAAATTTCTGGTGCGCTGACAGGCTTGATGATATCGAGCTAGCGTACCGGCTAAAGCCGTAATGCCCACGGAATGGATTTCTATGGGCCTCATGTGAAAATGGACTGAAACAATGACGAGTGACCTTGCACACTGCAGAGAGGTTAAATGGGGCTGTAACAGTCCTCGGTAACAGTCTTTAAGTCGGAGTTCTGCTTAGACAGCACAAGGATAGATAATGTAGTTTCCTTTAAAGTGTGTTGGGGGGGGGCGCTCACATACAAAACCCAATTTTTTCTTTTGTCTACCCTTCTGTGCTTCGATCACGGAGCAGTTGGGCAGAGCATCGTGTTCTTTCATGGCGAACCATCCAAAATGAAAGGGTGACAACGGAGGTGTGGAGTAAAGAGACTTCTCTGTTCCAGCCTGCGCCTTCAGTGGGTAGGAGCTCTGAGGCTTTACCTCACACCTGCGCAAGTCAAGCTGAGAAGCTCTCAGCAAAAAAAAAAAAAGCGGTTTGCAGCCTCTGTCCCCCGATAATGGCCACTGCGGTAGACGCGGTCCGGCGGGACGTCAGGGAGCCGCGGGCTCCTGAATGAAAGACTTTCTGAAGGGCAAGCGGCTGATTGAGTAAGTACCTGGAGACTGGCCCTGATGGGCAGGCTCGGGGTACTCTGCTAGCATCTACGCTAAGTTCCGGCGAGTGTAACTCCTGGGGATGGCAGAACTGCGCCTACAGACAGACAGACAGACACCCTGCCTTCGACACTTTAAATAACTGTGAAGAGCGTGGAATGTTTTAAATGAAAACACACGGGAGATTGTTAGAAGAGTTCCATGAATTGTAATTTCAAAGCAAACCTCCCAGCACAGAGGCCCTGGACAGTCAGTCCCATAGTTTCCAATCAACCAGTCAGTGACACTTAAAATGGCTACCTCAGGTTGTCCTGGATAACAAACACAGGACTCTTTGTACTCCTGACCAATATTTCTCCCTCTTTTTTTCTCTAGTGCTGTATAATAACATCTTACCAAGTGCAATTATTGAATCACACCTAACCTTTTCAGCGCACATTTATAGTCATCCCTAATAACGGGGGTATGGAGGATCGACGAGGCCCATCTGGAGTTAAACGACTGTGCAATGTCCCTTTGTGCATGGATTAGTTACCACTCAGCTGTAAGTCATGATCAATGAGGATCTATAAAGATTGTAGAAAAAAGAGAAATATGTCTTCGTCCCAAAAATTATGGAGCTCACTGTGTATGTATACCTTGCAGTCATCAAGCATTTGGACAGTGACACAATTTTTGTTGCTTTGGCTGTAGACTGCACCATATAAGATATTTGTGTGTGTGTGTGTGTGTGTGTGTGTGTGCGCGTGCGTGTGCGAATATACTTTTTTTCCTGCTTAAAAAAGGACTGCAGAGAACTTGTTGTTTGGTTCAATTACGGAAAACACACTGTTACATTGGGGCAGCCAGCACTATGTGAATCTTTATATAAAAGACTACATGCCCCAGTGTGTATTAAAAGCCCATTTCCCCAGGGATTGCAGCACTTGCTCTTATAATTCCCACCCTCGAAGACAAATGGACGAAGTGCTGCGTTAATTGCCTGTTCCAGCCCCCTTCCACCCCAACCCCTAGACTCTCCGATATAAGAATCTCATTATCTATGGCCCTATCTTATTGGTGAGGCCAGTAATTGTCTCTACATTATACAGCTGAAGGGGCTGAGGAGGCAGTATAGCGAGATAATGGCATCTTAAGCAACTTTCACTCCGCTGGAAACACGGTATAAGGACGGCTGTTCTTCTCTGTCAGGCGCAAACGTCGGGGTCCTGGGGCCAGAATCGAGAGAAGCGCTCGCCAGCTGGAAGAACCGCGCGCAGGCTGTTAAAGTTTTACCTTCATGGTCCTCGTCCCCTTTGCTTGGCTTTTTGCTCTTGGGTTTCTTGGTTGGCGGCGTGCCCTTTTTACCTGGCCAAAGAAAGTCACAGAGAACGCACAAGAATGTTCAAGAATAAACATCATCGCAACACGCTCCCAGTACATGATAGCTTTAAAGGGAATTCTGAATAAACATTGTGTCAGAAAGCATGCTATACAAGCTGATTCTGATTCCATTGTGATTTGGAATGGACAGTGGTATTTTTGACACGGTCCCTGCTGTCACCACACAATATTCTCCCCGATAGCCAATCAATCACTTAGCATTGATTATTTTTGCATAGTCTGGTTATCTCTACCATTCTTGAACAGAAATGCATGAGTACTAGACCGGTCCATGGACCTACCATCATAGTAGGCCATGTATGGACACATCGTGTGAACATGGCAGCATTTGCAAATGAAATGCAAGGTGCCTTGTAATACAGTATGTTGCACAACAAAGTTTGTTTTGTCAAGGTTTCTGCTGTTTTTATATGAAAGACTAGCCCAGAATGCTCAGGATTGAGCCTGGTCCAACAGTATGAAAGGATTGAAGTTGGCAGAGGTTCAAGTATTCATCCGACAGGGACATAATTGGGCAGAACTATTCAGAAGGGAGAGGGGGAGGGGTTAATAATGACATGTCTGGATGGTATCTCCCTACAATCTAGGCAAGACATTAAAGAATTAATCCAAAATAAAAAAACTTACACGCTTGCTTGTCCTCCAAAACAAGAGCAATGTTTTATTCAACCATGCCAGTTAATGTTCCAACCCATAAATCTTCATCAGAACAAGTCCAACTTTTTTTTAAAAAAGGTCTGTTTACTGCACGAGATGTGCAACTCCCACATATCCCTAAGAAAGGTCATGAAAGGAACCAACTGTAGTACACAGTTTAGAGATCATCACTGTCTGTTCAAGAATCAACAGTCAAAATGAACAGAAACATCACATATACTGTATGTCATGTGTACTATCATATACGGCATCAAAAAACTATAAAAACTCCCCAGAGAGGACAACAACAGGCAGAATAAAATATAAAAAATGAATTTTCTCATTGACCAACATCCCAAAAACATTAAATCGAGCATACTTGTTGTACTTAAGAAAAACTATTAATTCATATAGATATCCTACTCCAGCACAAATAAAATATCAGCAGTTCTAAAATCTACAGAGCACCATGTATCATTCTAAAATATTTAAAGCAAGCCCTACTTTTTAAAAAGACAAATATTGGCACGTACACCTCTATAGCTAAATGATGTGGGTGCACAGTTAAAGAGCAGTTCAGTGGAAAAAGGCATTTTGAAAACATTTCTTGTCTCTCTGCAGTCAGAAATCCCAGCAAGGCAATAGTCCCAACTTTCCGGATTCACATAAAACTGACTTTCCTGCCGGTCTTGTTGTCTGCACTTGTAGAATGCCCAAAAGCCACTCATTAAATATTTATGCACGCCTGGTTCTATTTAACTGGAAACGCATGCCAAAATCAAATCGGCGCCTACTCTACCTGTGTTTTTATTGAGCTCAGAGATTCTGAATTGCATTCCACATACCTTATTCATGAGAGCTTTCTGGCAACACAAATGTACTGTCTTCAAGTTACAAAATATGTGAGAGGATAATGCATTTATTCATTCGGTCGAGTTTTCACTCAATGTTCATAATATCCTGCCGAACAAATTATGGCCTGCTAATAAAAGAATATTTGTAGCCAAGCTGCAGTCATTGAGGCACTGTTCAGTGGAGTCTCTAGCTGCCTCTTTGGGAAGACTGAAACGATGCAGGGAGCAGTGCAGTGAGCGGACCCTGTTCACCCCTCTGGGCATGGGATGGGCATGATGCCCTCCCCTCCCCCTGTAAGTGACATGCACAGCTTGAAGACAGTGGAAAAGTCACACTGCCAACCCTGCTGAATTCCAGACTTGGAGAATCACACTGGCAACCCTGCTAAATTCCAGGAGTGGAGACTCTCACTAGCAACCCTGCTAAGTTCGAGGAGTGGAGATTCACACTGGCAACCCTGCAGAATCCCTGGAGGCTCTGTACTGGAAAACACCTCCTCCCCTCCAAATTGGAAAGAAGGGGGGGGGGGGGGGGGCGTCTCACGAGAACAAGGGTGAATTGGTGTTTTTTTATGTTGTAAAAGCACAAGAAACATTTAACTGAAAACTATTATGAAACTGAAAACAGGGTCCCTGCAGTTTGAAATATCAGAGTACCAAGAATTCACGCTGACTCACAACCGTAAACTGGGTAACCATTGCCAATTTCTGCTCCCCTTTTAAAATGGAAGAGAAGAACGGCACGGAGAGCAGAAAGCTCAGGTCCTTCTAAACCACAGGTGTCAAACTCCAGTCCTGGAGGGCCACGGCGTCCGCTGGTTTTCAGGGTCTTCTCAGCACCAGTAGTTCATTTCAGTCATTGATTGGCCGAGGAATCCTCACACCTTGTTCCCAAGGCCTGAATTGGCAGCTAATTAAAAGGAAACCACGAAAAACCCACAGGCACTGCGGCCCCCTGGGAATGTAGTTTGACACCCCTGCTCTAAACAGATTGGTTTGCTGCCTCCCTGCTGCTCAGTTAGCACTCGGTGCTATCAGCTGCTCATTGCCGGGACCCGTGTGCTTCAGTGAGACCTCAGGCGGCATTTCACTCCCTTTTAACTTCAGACTTACAAGTGATGTTCATTTTACAACCTCCCTATGGAGTACAGTTGCATAAAATCCTATTTAATTTTTTTTTATGCAACTGCAAAATGCACTGACCAGTACTATTTATACTGTACATTAGACAAGTTTTTTTTCTTTCTTATATATATATATATAATCAAATTGAATATTGAACGAATAGATTCTCATCTACACCACACTCCACCAACTTGCTAAATTTTGGCTGCCTAACCTAGAGCAGTAGTTGCAAAACTCTGGCAAACAATCACACCAACACCAACAAGGAACACAAGCAAGCCCAACTTTCACATGCAACCAAGTGGACAGAAGCCCGCTAAAGCAGAGAAACAGAGCTCGTCTCCTGTCACTCACCTTCCTCCGGCTGCGGCTCATCCCTGTCATCACTCCTGTCGTTGTCTGTGGAGAGAAATGGCGGGTGAGGAGCTACAGTGATTGGTCTCATCACATGACCTCTGAAGTTTCAGTGACAAATCAGAGACGGCTGAGCAGAGCAATGCATTCCTGTTTGTGTAATGTTTTTTTTTTTGCTTTTGAAGAGCACTGGTCTCAAACCCCTGTGCACCATGAGTACAGCACTTCAGTCGGTGGTTTAGAAACAGAGGTTTCAGTTGGCTGGCGTCCATGTGTCATTGCTCTTTAGCGACCCCCACTGGTCAATCGGGCGCACAAGGACTGCATGTAAAAGCCACACATAATAGTCTTCCTTTGACTCCACTCTATGCAAGCTTGTGCGATCGACTGCATTGTGAAAAAGAAGCACCAGGCGACATCATGTGATTTTAGGCAGCAGTTTGTGAGCTGTCATGGCTAGTCCTGCTTTGTATAAAGAAAGAAATACACCAACATTTCCTGGAAATTGCCCTGTTTTTTTTTTTTAGCCAGGTTAAGGCACGCAGGATCGGAATTTGATTTGGAATGCGGTGGAATTCTTACAGGGACCTTCAGGCACTTCTCCACACAGGATTTTAAGAGAGCACAGGGGATATTATCCACTTCTCGTTCCGTATGCAACGCGAACAAAGTCAGCAAACTACAAGGAAATGCTCGCAATTAGCTAGAGGGTTTACTGAAGAATTAGAATGCCGCGCGTATGCCCACAACCCATGTACTGAAGGATCATGTCTAAGCCCCTACCTTGATGTCTGATAAATTGTACCCCAGGGTAAGGTAGCGTAGCGCAGCGCCGGGCGGCTTCCTCCTATGCAGCTGTCATATAAATATGCGCATCATCAGCGTATACAACTCAGCTTGGCTCTGCTGTACCTACCCCCCCTCCCCCAAACCCCCCTGCCCTCCCATCATGTTCGAAAGCCCGCGCCAAGTAAACCTCACATGGGCCCTCCCTGCTCTGCTGGCTGCGTTCTATTAGCTGGCCATGCCATTTTTAATCATTAAGGAAAATTACAGAGGTTCAGACACGAATACATTTTATATGCAATTGCTCATTGTCTGGCAATGCGGGCATGTATGAAATCAAATCGGTTTTATCCAAAAAACACATTTACATTTGCATATATATATATATATATTTTTTTTTTTCCCTTGCTGGGAAATGTTATTTTTGAAAAGATTTAATTTTATCAGATTATTATAACAGACTCTATTACATCAGAGCACATGTAAATGTTATGTGATCATAGAAACAGTTGCAATATAAGAAAAATCTACAAAATTATAATAAAATGATAGGGCAGTGGCAGTGTTTCGGGGGAAAAAGAGAATATGAGGAGTCATATCATGAGCAAAGCATCAATGTTTTTGTCAAGCATTAGGGAAATGTGTGCAACTCAGCCCCCTGGATAGCCCTGCGTGATTGGGCCACAGCTTCAGAAGTCTTCTTTGACAAACCGCTGATGTCATTCATTTGTGAAAATTCCAACCATCAAAAGCTGTCCCTGGGCAATAAGGATGCTCTTCTTTCATAATGTGCACCACATAAGACTGAGTCTCTGAAGCTGTCCTGAGCACTTAACAAGCAGAGTCATTCTGAAGCTGCGGTTCTGAGGCAAGCGATGAGGTCTTGTACACCAAGCTACTGAGATTAGATTGAATCCGAAGGTTTTGGCCTTTTTTCTTTTTGCACCATAGTAATTTCAATCTTTAAACTCGGAGACAATGATAAAACACCCCAAACAAGACAGTGATGAACGTATACATTCATGATATTTCCACAAAAAACAGCACACAATATAAATAAGTATCAAAACTTCACAGGTTCGAGCCCCCTTACATCAATGGCCATGGAGACTGGAGCATCCTGCTTACTTTGTCACCTGTCCAATAAGACCAGTCAGCAGAAAAAGTTTCTGATTTAAGGGTTTGCCAAAAATGTATGCAATTATAAGTATAAGCAGGTGGCAGCTGGCGGGCTTGCTTTGTAAAGTAAGCCTTGTTCTTGGCACAGACCAAGATGGAGGTAAGGAGGCAAGAGCAGTTGGTGGGGGAGGGGAGAAAAGGACTCAGTGGCAAATTAGGGCTAGAATGAAGGCAAAATTCTAAGGGTGCTGTGATGTCATGGATGAGGAGGCAGACATCCTATCCTACATACAAAAGGATTCACTTAAAAGGATAAACTTACATCCTTCATTACAAAGTCACTGATGGATATTCTTTGAATGATCTGGTCAGGGCAGAAATATATTATGCAAGCCAATAATCACCACGCCACGGCATGGCTAGTCAGTGGAACAGGCAACAGAGTGTATTTAAGATCAGCTCTGCAGGATTTGATCAGCATTGCATATGCACATGGGTGTGAGAGACCAAAATAGAGCAAATGCAAGGCTTGCCTGAAACTTTACAGGTTCTTCAGACTCTGAACACTGAACACTCTTCAACAGGTTCCTTCATACTGTGCTCTCTGTGAAGCCCAGTGAAATTTGTGTAAGCTTAATAATTTTCATCCCTCTAGGGCGTCTGATTCCCTTCAAAGTTTTTACTAAACATTACGATGATTCACAACAAGAAGCTGCTAAATAAATTATAGGCTTTCCATGTCATGACAAGAAATACAAATGAAGGCAGAAGAAGACTGATATTAGAGTCAGCAGGGCTGCCATTCACAGTGAGCGAGACCATGTAAGTCCCATGTAAATAAGTACGAACTGGTGCTCCACTGAATCGCCGTATATAATTTATGAGAAGAAACACACTGTACCCACACTGGATCGTCAGACTGTATTCAACTAATGGCAACCCTGCAAAGCACGGCAGGGTGAAATTCCTCAAAAGGAGTTTGAACATGCTACGTCCACAATTAACGGTGCAGAGAACCTAGGCCGCAGACACCACTGCTACATGCCAAGCCACACACACTCATAAATGCCATTTAGCATTTGTATTCCTGAAACTATGACAACTGATTGACAAGACAGAAAATTAAAGAAAGAAAGAAATAAAGAAAGAAAAAAATTCAGGTTAAATAGATGAACTACACAAAATCGTAGCACCTGGAAACTCCATATTTGGTGTGGTTTTCATGTATCGCCTACTAATAAAGCTAGAACACAGAGTTTGTTGTTTCCATTCATAGATTGGTTGCAGGAGCCTTGAATGTTTGAGTTGAGCAGTTGCAGGATGCTGACATCCTGGCCACTAGGGGGCTTGCAGAAAGCTCATGGTATGCTGGGTTTTTCCTTATAGCAATTTTTCCACAATACATATTAAACTAATGCTGAAAGACTTCAACTCTTTAATTCAGGGACACACAGCAACTTTGTGCAGGGCCGAATTTAGCTTCAGGAGAGATCGAAAGCTCCAGGAAAATATGACCATAGTCCTTTCTCATTTCCTTCTACAAACTGGAGATAAGGCTGACAGAACACTCTAATGTGAGCCGAAAGCCCATCTGCTGTGTTAAGTTTGGTTTCCTCAGTGTGTGTCTGAGACCCCGAGTGTGCTGCTAGATGTGAAGCTTGCTGGATGAATATACAAACACAATTTGCTGATGACTGTGTTGATTTGTTCCCCAGGCTCCTGATGTATAAGCGAAACTATTGAGCATTTTGGGCTACATAGCAGACTCATTTTCTCCTTTTCCAAAGTGTCTTGAACTGCATCAATAAGCGGATTAAGAGGCACACATCTCTACTGAGCAGTAACACAAATCTGGTATTACACTGATGAGTGAAATTCTCCTTTCAAATAACACCAGCAGGGAAGCAGTCGCCAACACAGGATTATTAGTTGGGAAATAGTTGGACTTAATGAGGAAAAAAGATGTTGGCAAAGGAAAAAAATAACAGTGGCTAAATTTCATTTTACACTGTTAGATGCAAAGCACATTGCATTTATGTTGAATACAGCACTTATACTCCCACACTTTTCCCACATAATCTCGGAAATTTGATGGATCACCTTACTTTTGCAAACCCCTGCACAAAATAATAGAAAATGGACGTGAAGCAACCTCAGAAAGACGGACGCCTGATTTACAGGGCCGGTCATGTGACACGGGAGCAGAAGGAGACGGAGATAGATGTGGTCGGAGAATCCCTCCAAGCAAGATCTGAACCCAAGTGTACTTGTGCTACCAACTCAGCTACTTTAACTGGGGGTGATGAATGACATTAATCACACAAGGTCTCCCGCCTGCATATTTACCATTTTCAAAGCCTGGGAGAAAGTTAAATGAATGGCCTCGACCTTAAAGGGTCAAATGCACATTTAACACAGATATTCCCGCTGAAGACAGACATTAGTTCTGAGCCAGTGGGCACTCCTCTTGCAGACTATTGTTATTTTTTTCCACCGCGTTGTCAACCCTGCAGACCTCTGTCTCATTAACAACAGATTTCATACTGAACGACAGGTTAAAATGTCACTCTTTAGCGCCCCCTTAGGTCAGAGTGCGCTGCTACAAATGTGTTTCTGCACACCCTGGTGTGTTCATACACGTGTGTATCTATTGTGCGTTTCTACTGCGGTGTTGCATTATCATTGCGGGTGCTTGTGAACTTTGGAAATGACTACAAAGCAAGGACACTGAAGCCTCATTTCCTGACAGGGATGTGAAATGGAGGCAAACAATTTGGTAGTTCACACAGGCTACCGGAGCAATTAGAGAACTGGCAGCCCCGATGCTCTCTTTTGGTGAGGCTCGAGGGCTGACATGAGCTTTGAGGAGCCTTCCTCACCAGGGAAATGTAAACAGAAGCCTGGCGTTCAGCGCTCCGCTGGGGGCGAGCGAGAGTTAACGCAGCGCTCAGGAAGAGCAACGACGCCTCTGCGGAATCCTCCGCGGATTCCCATCAGCCCCGGTGTCATCCTGCGGCCTCCGAATCCTCCCAGAGCCCGGGGAGCGCAGCGAAGCAAGGAGCGAGGGGGGAAATGCGATGTTTGTTTCTCTCATCACCGCGTGACAACCGCAAGCCCACTTGGAGAGCAGTGCCCTTTTCTTTTCCCACAATGCAACAGCTTGGGTTTATTTTTCATGGCAATAGGCAGACACTAGTTTGAAGAGTGCACAGAAGTGTCAGCGATAAAATTGGACGCAACAGCTTTTACCACTGAAAATTCATGTGATCTTTTTTTTAAAACTAGCAGGCTCAAGTAATACTTCCTGCTGGCTGCTAGCCAACAGTATTTTAGCATGCAGATTTCAGTTTAAAATAACAAATAAACAAGAAACAAATAAAAATGTAAGATTGTAACTGAAACAGCTTGCATGGCAGGTTTAAAGCTGCTGCAAAATAATATAAAGCGATTGCATCTCTCTCACTTTCTCCACAACCCCCCCACAAGAAGCAACTTTTTGCATTTTGTGCTTTGGATTAGGCCTAATGTTTTCACTGAGACATTTTAAAACAATATGAGATAATGAGATATATGAGTTTACAAGAACTTCAATGTTCAAAGCCAATCTTGCAGCCAATCAACACAAATGTATTCTGGAAAATTATTATGTTAATTTAATCTGTTGGTGGTGCAAAACGGAAATATACACGGAAAATTTGGCAGGGAGTGGCTTAGCAGTGGTGCTGAAGAAAAACTCTTCCTTTGAGGCCTCAGCTTTCTCTCAGGCTCAAACCACAGTGACTTTACAAATCAAGATTTTGAAAGTAAAAACATTATCTTTAAATCTTTAAAAACTGAAAAACTGCTCAGGCAGGAATATTCTGGGAAGCAAACAGTGTGAGTTGGTACACAAGCATTAAAGAGAGAATACTGGTTAAAAGGTTACCTTGGGAAAAGAACCGGAACATCTTATCTTTGTAGATCCTGAAGTCCGTATCCAGGAAAACACAGAATATGACGCGGTCAACCTACAACAACAAAGGAAAAACGGAATCACCACAGTTGCATCTTTCATACTATATGACAAGTCAAATATTTTCTTAGAGAATAGTGTGATAGAGAACTGTGAGATACTGAAACAATCAAACAAAATACACACTGTCTGTCTTTAGAAATACTGTGTGCAGTTCACTGAAGAGCTCCAAATCAACTCTAGCTATAGCAACACCATTTTAATTTACACCTTCTGTTTCCCACAAACATTCTACAACACTTCATCTAACAGATTGTTTAGCATCAAAAACCAATGAAATACAACTTTCTTTTTCAATGAATGTAACAAAACAATAGCTAATTAAAATGCCAGTTTTCTTTCACAGAAAACAGAGATACGTCAGTTAAAACACTCTGGATAAACATTAGAAACCATTTGCTGTAACTTTACACAAACCCGTCCACCTCTCCATGTCCCCACAATAAAGCGTCCAAGTAAAAGGTTACTTGTAGTTTGGGTAACTTAAAGCCCACCATCTTCTTAATCATTTCGTAAATGCAGCGCTTGACTCCTACTTTGCCCCGGTCTAATTTAATTGTCCCATTTCCTGCCTGCTATAGACATTTAATAGGCCAATTTAGATATTGGATGAGGGCCATTACAAATGAGACTCAATAGCACCTTTGAAAATTTAGAAGCAGCAAATTACAAAGAGCAAAAGAACAGCCTGCAAATCATTATTGATACAACTGGAAAGAGTGAGCTTTTTGCAGCCACGAGTGACTGAGAACTGTTCTGGGGCTTCTTTGCAGAGCTGGGGGTATGTTATACTGTTTCTCCTACTGGGGTGAAAACAAACACACTCAGAGTGTGGATGTCATTGAGTGCACTACAGGGGATTCCTGCTATACCTCTCTGTCTCTCTCTCTCTCTCTCTCTCTATTTGTGTGTGTGTGTGTGTGTGTGTACATGTAAATGGGTGCTAAAGCAATGATGTAAACAAAGAAAAAAAAAATTGGTTTGTCCACAATCGGCCAGTTTGGTTTGGTTTTGGTTAGCACAATTGTTCAGCCAGGAGGTAGAACTAATTAGTGAACTCAGCAGGCGTGGGTGGAAGAAGCGCATGGTAGGAATTACCTCCATTCAGGACCAGACATTTCCCATCATGTTTTGTTTCCAAGTGTATGAATGCACTAATGCCAATTGTACATGCATGGTAACTGGTTGAGACGACCACAATCCCCATTTTCCGGACACTATTATCCCCCGTACTGCTATGCCTACTGGTAAAAACACACGTTCATAATTTTGTTGATTTTGAAGACTGCCTCTCTGCTGTGCAGCTTATTGTAAGTGTTGTGAGGAGAAAGATATTAAATCTGGACGTGTGCAGCAGGATATGTTTCCCGACTGGAGAAGAGCCAAGCAACCCTTGACTGAGTTTAATTTTGGGTCATTTCCCCAGACAAACGTAAGCGCTCACACGACTCTCTCTGAACAATATGACACTGCGTATGACACTACTGCTCTCATTCTGAATCCAACGGGCCTCTAAGTTTACGGCTGGGTCCTGACACTTCGGTCCCGAGCCCATCATAGTCCAAGAAGCGTAATTTGTCCTGCACAATAATGAAGCAAGTCAATCCTTACACCAGAGACCAAGAAAAGTACAGAGTAATCCAGAGTCCAGTGACTTTATAAGAGAAATGGCTAGAATAAATCTCTACTGAACTCAGCGGCTGCATTGATCTATGTGCTTCCTTCCTTCACCAAACAGCTTCCTAGGCAAGCAGATCTTTACCAAAGGGACGTGTGTTACTGAGACAATGGATAATGGCTCCTCCGAAGACCGCAATTTTACACAGAAAAGGCCACACTCCGCATTTAGAATGAGAGCAATATTCTGCACGATACAATGACAGCTATTGAGAAAATGCAGAAATCAATTTAGTTCACAGCTATTGTGCAACAATCAACTGAATCAAAGGGAACACCATTTGCAGATAAACAGACAGACATCTATAAATAGTTTAAGGGGAGATCTCTAATGTCAGTTTTTAAATGGAACTGAAATAATGCTGATAATAGGTTTTCTTTGTGTATTAATCATGCATTAAAATGTCTTTGGGGGCTTGATTGATAAGACATGGCTACTGTCTCCCATCCCCCCCGAGTGTCAAACAGACATTAAAATGATGAATAAATAAACGGCTTGGGGCTATTTTGAAGCGGCACACTGCGAGATTTGCGATGAAAGAACGCGGTTTGGAGAGCAGCAGGTCGCCACTGGATGACCGCTCGGCCGGACTACTCCATTTACATTTTATGGAGGCCATTTTATACCGCAGTACCACCGAGGGAGGCGGCGTACGATAAATTATCGCATCGCATTAAAGCGTGGCGCGTCCGAGGCCTTTCACGGCAGATCATATTTCGCTTTTATGTTTATCGTTAAATGGATATGAATGGCCACTGAATGAACAGGGATGCTTGCCCGCGATGAGACATCCCCCCTCTTCTCTCGGGGCGAAGCTACGGCCATGTGCCGCCACCCCGCGGGGTCACTGGCCGCAGTGTGTGAAGAATCCGGAATCCGCATATGAAGAATTTCTGTTTACAATCCCAAATTTAATAGGCCTGGGAGAATGCACAGACTCAATAATCAATACGCCTAAATGCAAAAGTACTTAAAAAAAATAAAAATAAACGATTTTTAGTTGTATATATGAAGCAAACGGGACATAGAGGTCCCATAAAAGGATGGAAACACTCCATCTAAGTTCATGCCCCCGACTGAGTAAAAGTCATAAAATTTCACGCAGAAAAAGAGAAGTTATCCAGTATTTCAAGTACATTAAAAATGGATCAAATGGGCAACATAAAATGAGGATTAAACGCCAATCCTAAAAGGACATTCAGCAACGCTGAGTTTTGCAACATTCTATCACAGTTTTGCAGCCTAAAATCCACAAAAGCTTCTAAACCCTAATCCCATCACAGCAAAAAGACAAACAGAATCGAAACAGGAAGTATGAGTTTGGACTCGTCTTTCAAACGAGCGCGGGCAGATTATCACATACAGAGCAGCTATTCAGGACAGGTGGACAAATGCGTGTGATTGGCTGATACTGTGTGTTCATGTGACACATGTCTTTGGCTCTTCACAGGACAACAACAGTGCCATATACAAAAAAATAATCAGTAAAAAAATACAAAAAAAAAAAAAACATCAGAAACTGAAATTAATATTTAAAAATGGATGTAATATATTACATGGGAACTCGATTACATGGATATATTTATGTTTTACAACAGTGCAACACAATTGAAAAAAGATGTTACACTGTTATTTTGAGCACATGTACTGTATATTATGCAGATGCAAAGCTTTCATTTATTTATTTATTGCAATGATGTTTTGAATATTTTTGTAAATTACAGCATTTTTATTTTAATTGGTCTGAGACTAACAAAAGAGCACAGAGCCTTCATCACATATGCTTATTTTTGGGCCATTGTTTTTTTGAAGATGTGTATAAATGCAATGTGTGTTACTTCCATTTACATCTAAAGCATTCATTAGCATTCAAAGGAGCTCCTAAGTTTGCAATTAGATTTTCATATAATCCTGAATGCGAGTCTGCTGAGCCACAGGTTCCGTTGAACAGAAAACAAAGCAGACGATCCTAAAACGGTAACCTTCTCATTGTCTTCATAGATCATGTTGTTATACTTACAACAGCAACTGCAGCTGTGAGTAAGATTGAAGTCAAACTCAGGTGAAAGCAGTCCTATAATTCAATAAAATCAACGAAAAATAAATGAATTAAATTCAGTTTCTATGTTTTAAGAAATACAATTGCCCCATGGTATTAGTGGTATCGAATGCAAAGTAAAACTCGATAGAGTTACCGTATAGAGTTCCACATACATGCTGAACTTCCGCATAGGTACAGTACATCATTTAAAAATGATTACTTAAGCAATTCAAAGACATTCATTCAGTTCTTAGACAGGCGTTCAAACAGTGGAGATCAGGAAAATGTATGGTGAAGGGCCTGGCAGGCTGACTGCATTTCCAACAGAAGCTGAGGTTGAGAAAGTTAATGGAAGACGAATTACAAAGCTGAGGCCACCACACATTGGGCGGCCTGATAATTACTCGTCCCTGATTGGAGGAGCACGGCCAAAGTGAGGGCATTGCAATGTTTTGTCCCCGTGGGTGGATGGGTGAAGTCAAGGGTGTCGACAGAAACACTCAGCACAATAAGGTCTGGGATAGAAAACCTGCCCTTTTGGTTCATTTTGGTTTGTTTAGTGGAAACTTGATTACCTCAGGAACAAAAAACAAAAAAAAAACAAAAACCAAAAAAACTAAACAAAAACAAAACAACAGTTTCAACAATTCCATAGGCATATAACAGCTTTAAAATTCATTCAGCATTAATGCATTTTATGCATTAATGATTTCCATTAAAAAGAGTAATATATCCTCTTTAGTTGGTAGCATACTAAGTCTCTACATTGATGTGTCTTTGAATCAGTCACATTTTATGCACAAAAGTAATCCCAATGTATCACAGTGTTTGTGGAATGCCAGATTCTGTCCAGAATATATATTTCTTTCTCCACAACACATCCATCTAGTTCAGTCCAGGCCATCCATATCATTTATCAATAAATCTCAAGAATAGACTGACATTTAAAAAAAAGAAGAAATGAATTAATGAATTAAGGCCTGAGTTCAACACCGAGGGAAATCATCCATCAGCAGTGGGAAAGACAGCCATGGGCAGTGACATAATGTCATTCAAGATTTAACCGATGCGTTCATAAGTGTAAATATTCCACTGGAAAAAGTGGGCAATCCCAAATTGCATGAAATTGTAAACTAACATGTAATTCATGCTCGGGTGATTTCTGTCAACTCAACAGTTTCGGCAGAAGTAGGGGCAGACTGCTACTTTGCATAAAACCAATATTCAAAAACTGACTAAAGCAACTGACGGAATATCTGTGGTCATGGATATATCAACAGATGGCAAAGACAATTATGTTTTACATATTTTATTTGTTCTTCAAGGGAAATCCCTCAAAACCAATGTGAAAGCTCTCCTTGCTGACACAGTGTACCTAACTGTTGTGAATCTCTCCTCAGTTGCAGATAGCATCAAGAAATGCTTATTGGATTATGATACTGATTCTGAAAATGTGACTGCGTTTGTGTCTAACAATACGAGTTATATGTTAAAAGGCATATTAAGGCATCCTTAAAAGCTTGTTGCCAAATTCAGTGCATCTAAGTTGCAAACTCAACACTGTGGCATTAGCAAGAGGTGTTTCGTCAGCAAATTTCCTTAAACTTGTTGCCACAGTCAAGAAAGTTCATAAACTTTTCCCAAGCCGATAAAATGTGTTACATGGGGCGTGGAGCATATTAGGAGCACAATTACTGGGCAAGGTTCTTCTCTGTCAATAAAACTCCCCCCTGAACCATGTAAAGCCAGCCGGGGAAGTTGCGGAAATGGAGATGGATATCACACTAAACGCTATTGTGCTGACAGAGCTCAAGGCATTATTGGAGGATAAGGGCTTGGAAACAGCTCTTTTTAATCGCTGAAAATGGCAAGACTCTCATTGACGTGATCCGGTGGCATGAAAGTCGTGAAACAGTCGAAACAATAGACCACCAATGCGTCAAAACTTTTAATGGAGTTGCAGAGAAACTCACAACGCATTACAAACCAGATGAACCAAGTTTCTATCAACCAGCTCACAGATTTCTTAAGGCTGCTGGACTTTGGATCCCAAGCCAGTGTGCAGACTCTGTGTGTGTAACACTCCCTCTACACTCAGTTCACTCGGTGAATTCTGGCGTGCAGCTAAAGAAATATTTCCAAACCTTATTCAAAAGGCAAAACGATACTTGGCCGTGGTAACAAAATCAGTCGATGCAGAAAGATGCGTGTCTTCCTCTGGACAAATTTTCACCAAGTACTGTGAATCAATGCCAAATTGCTAAACAAAATATGATAAAATATAACCACAGTTTTCATTTGAACTTATTTCATTTATTTATTTATCTTTGATTTATGATTTATCTTTTTTTTTTTTTATATACTGCCGCAAACTATTTTCTCATTACTAATATGATTTATTTTTAAATGTGATTTTTTTTTTTTAATAACTTTTTTTGTGCAAGTTAAATGCTGACCCAGCCTGTAATGGTTGGCCGGTTTTCCCTCCCTCTTCTTGCCAGTGTGACGTGATTACACTGCTAGCCAGATTCATCAGCCGTTAGGTGGACAGCTTCCTCTCAGAGCATACCCAGGTAACCTGGCAACAGGTGCCACATCATGCCAGGGCATGCATGCGTGGGTAATCACATTCAGGGCACAGCCTGCCATGCAGCACGACGGCACAAACTGCACTTTGTGACTCCATATTTACTCCGGCACAAACAATAACGGGGGGAGTCTTCCGGCTCTCATAACGTGCAGCGGGAACCCTCCGCCAAGCAGGGGGTGGGGCCTGCGCTATCCAATAGGAGAGCAGAGCTCGGGAGACAACGTCTGTCGTGGACAAAAAAAAAGTCTTATTAAGAGTGTAACTACACACACCTGAGCCACTGCCATGTGTGCCCGGAGTAATTAAAGAGCCCAAACCCAGTCAACGCACAGCCACAGGCTACAGGTCCATAAGGAAGAGAGACAGGGGAGAGAGGGGTAAAAGCATTTACAGTAATACAGTAATGGCAACATACGGATACTTATGGCCCTGACAGTGCCTCAGATAAAATCTCACTGCCTCCAAACATGATTTTAAAACAATCATTTCATTTCTGACGAACGGAAAGGAGACACAAATATACAGCACAGCTAAGATGCGCTTCATGTTGTATGTGGAATTCAGCATCTAATTCTAACCCCACGTTTTCTAATAAAAGTCACTTTTGTGCTTACTCCCACAGTTTGATCATCCACATTTTGAATGCTCTGTTTTACTTCTCATACCGATCTGCAGCACACACCGACTCGAACACAAACACACAAACTCTTGAGACAGAGCAGCAAGTGCTTCTTAATGCCAGACTTCAATCGCGAGGCCACGGTCAATCCACAGCTATCTATCCTGAAATGGCGGCTCACACAGCACACAGTAAAGGGGACACTAGGCAGTGCCCTGACATCATTCTTCCATTACCGACACCCGAAGACGTCTCCTCTGTATGAGTCATTTTCCTTTATTAAGGTAATAAAAATATTGAGATCTGCGCTCATGAATCAAAAGTATTTATTTAAAAAATCATATTAGTACCTGCAAATACAACCTGCAGCAAATAACAAATTACCATTTTTTTCCGATTAGGTTCATAAGGTCATGTGAGACAGCTGGCGTGCACTACTAATTCAGTTTGTTCAATTTCTTTGTTCGATTAACATGGAAGAAATGAGGCACATAAAGGAAAATGCAAAATCCATTTTATGTTGATTCATCCTCACATTGAACAAACATTATGGAAAATGTATATGCATCCATGCCATTTGCATAGAACAAAGTAAAATGGGACGTTAAAAAAGCATAATAATTATATTCATATTTTAAAGTGCATTTGGATTTAGACATCGACTCCTGACTCCACATCTTAAACTAAACGTGAAAAGGGAACAGATTTGTGTCCGAGCCCCTTTACCGTGACGAGGGCTGCCTGCTGAGTTACTCCACATGCAGACAGAAGCATCTGTAGGTGCGATTCAGACACGGTTTATTTGTTCTGTAGCGTGGTAACGCAGGAGAAATCACCCTTAAAGAGTGAGACGTGCGGACGGGACGCAGTCTGATTAATACCCTGAGTCATTTCACACCGGCCGTCTTTCTCTCAGAGGCAGACCACGCGTCGCTCCCAGTTATTAAAATTTAAACCTGCGATGCATCATACAAACAGCACCCTCCCCATTCACCACGCATCTCGCCTGGTCTGTTTTTATTCTAATAATGCTAACGGCTATATCATTTATCTCCCTTTTTTTTTACGGAGGAAATTATTCTTTCGTGGCGGGGTTCAGTAGTCTGCTGTCACATTAGGGCGGGGAATAAACAAAAATCTAAAATGCCTCCGTTTCACCAAACACGATTAAAGGATGCCTGCAGAATACTGACATTTACTTCAGGGCCTGTTATGTGTCATACACAGGGCCAGGGTCGTCCAGAGCTCGCCTGTCCAGAAGAGCAGTCGTAATGTCTGAATGTGACGTCTCACCTGCTCCTGTCTGGTGCTGAACCTGAAACCCACCTCTCTGTCCTTTTGTGCATTGCTGTCAATCACAGGAAAGCTGTAACACGACTGACAGCAGCAGACAGAAGCCACTCCAGTTAAAGGTGGAAGATCTGGGCAAGTCCTCGGGTTGACAGTGATGGAACTTGTCAGCTGCAGCAACCGAATCATCATTTCAAAGTGTGGCTTTGAAAAGGTCAACCCTTTGAACAAAATACTCAAATTGACATATCAAAGAGAGGGGCTGACAGTGTCTTTTAGGAAAGCACACACGCCATTACAAGTTGCAGAACAAGAGAACTGCAAGAATAAACAGTTCACTTTTCAAAGATCTCATTTTCTACCATTACTATCAGCTGTAAGATGGTGTACATGTATTAAGTGTATATTGTGGTAATTTTGTCATACAAACAACATGATGAAGATAACTAGAATTCCAATAAATTATTATTGCATAATTAATGTATGAGGGCTGTTGGTGTAAGTATTTTTCAGATTGTAAACATCTGTTTTAGCGTTTAACTATCTTTCATCTGTCTAGTTAATTTAGCACTGTCTTTTTCATACGAGAAAATAAGAAACCCTCATTTGTTAATTAGATCTGAAGAGTATGTTGAATGTCGAAGACTGTAAGATAATATGACTACAGAGAGCAGGGAGTGGTCGATATACATATATGGTATATTGCTGTCTTTAACTGTTGCATACACTCAAAAAGAAGAGCAATTCAATCCATCAACAGTACTTGGAGCTGCACCAATAGCATATTATCCAAGGAAAGCAAAGAGCAGCCAGTGAACAGCACTGCATAGCAGATCATTGTTCTTCATATCTTCACACCTCTCATATTATGTGTCTTATGACCTACATGTTTAAACACAACCACACACCCCGTAGCATTTTTCTCAGCTTTTCTATTTATTGCCTTTTGTTCACATTACGAGGCCTAACCCCCAGTAACTGTTTGTGTATGCAAATTAACAGTTTCATACGTGACATATCTACCATGTTCCAATAAAGGTTAACAACATCCTGAAATACATTGAGTGGATTGGAAATATGGTAGTCATTTACAAAGTTCACAAGATGGACAAACCAAAGAGTATTTATCATATTCTCTTCCATATCAAATTGAAAGAGAGAGTGAGAGAGAGAGAGAAAGAAACAGTAGAACATTCACATTTTAAACTGCCACGAGATGAGATGACAGCAATCTCCAGGGACTCTGAAAGAAACCCTTTGAAAAATCTCCCAGTGTGTACATGCCAACTGCAATTCTCCTCAACGCTAAGGCCCTCCTGCCAAAAAAAAAAACAAAAAAAAGCACTCACCGACTCATGCCAGAGTCCAATAGTGAAATTACAGCTTTCCTAAAACAACCGGTCTGCTGAGCCCTCCTTTATTGCAGAGTTTTTACGCGGCACAGAATGGACTCATTTAAAAGCCATTCCGAAGACAAAACACCGCTTATGAAGAATGGCACTCGGGCCTCAGAGACCAAACGATCAGATGATGTCGCCGGTCAGGTAATTACAACCATGAAAGGCTTTTTTTTCTATCGAGCTCATCGTGTAATAAAAGGCAAATTAAAAAGTGGACAATAGCTAGCTACCGCGGCTACACGGCTCCGGATAACATTCCGAAGGAGGGAAGCTGAAATGTCTGGATCTGTAATGGCGTTTTTTAATGCGGACAGAGCAGCCCCTGGAGGACGGCTCATCTGGCCGAGATAAGGGTCACTGATCCTGACGTGCAATAAGCAGGCTGCTGACTGTCTCACAGGCTGACTTTAATCTGGACCAGAGCTGTTTATTGAGTTTCCTCCACTAGAGACCAGGGGGGACTCTAGTCAGCCGCTCAGCCTGTGCACACTGCCCTCGTTGGGTAAGAGACGAGCACTGCGGGGGAAGGTAGATGAACTGGGAGCCTCATTTTTCAAAAGTAACACAAAAGAAAAAGAACCCAAGCCCTACTGTCTCTGATGACTTTATAGCTCTGATCCCCTTTCTGCCCCAACCTGCAAATTTGGGTTTAAGGATAATTCAGTTTGCGACTGGTTCAGAGAGAGCCCGACTATCCATCTTCACATAATAAGCTCTCCAAATTCCCTCCCAATTCCCCAACTTAACTCTCAAGATTCAAAGGACAGCTGTACACCTATATCCTCCAACCTCAAAAACTGTCAAAAATGAACACAGAAACTTTTTAAAAATTTGCAACAAGAAAATAAGAAGAAATGTAAAAAAAAGCATTGTATCTTTGTATCCTCCTAGTGACCATTCAAATACAGCATCTAGTAACATTAGCTCAAAGTTATTTCATCTATTTGTTATTGATTCAAGCTGCCAATCTTTGAGTCTTCACTGAAAAAAAATTAAAAACATAAAAACGTTATCCAAAGATAATGGAATCAATAATAAAGCAGTAGTCACTAAATAAGCAAAGAAATTAGTCTGTGTCTTTGATTCACTCCACTTACTGAGCTAATTTTAATGTAACATTAGATAACTACTTGGCAAAAAATCTTGGCAATCATTAATTCAACGAGCTTGCCAGTTGGTTCAGTAATGTACAGTTACTGAACAAGAAATAAAATGACTAATACTAATAATAATAATAACACCCAAATGTTTTCCTTTATTTTGCAGGTTAAGTGATGGTCAGAGGACGCAACTGTGAGGAATCAGTAGGTTTGGTTGTTTCTGATTTCTGACATCAATATGTTTTGTGCACAAACTATACTTTGACACTTAGGCCACACCGACAGTAAAAGTGGGGGTATGCGGGGTGTGGGATTCCACAGGGTATCACCACTGTTAGTATTAGTTTCTAAAGATGGAAATTGGCTGGCCAAACAGCTGTTTAAAAGCAAACAGCTATGGACACTGTTCCATTTTGTTGCGGCTTTGAGGACACTTGGGGTACCTTCTGGCTTTATGCAGTGCCACAAGTACAAGCAATCACAACACAATACAGGCTACGTCACATCACTTTCATTCCTGGTTTTCAAAAAATATATGTATGCACTTACTGTATGTTTAGTGAGTGAAACTTTTTTATAAATTCTGATTCAGTCAAGTTGGTGAAGCAGTGCTCTTTAATTGAAGCCTTAAACCACATCTGGACTATTTGTAATTTTGGAGATAAAGGGATTTATTTAAGCGACCTCATTACCGGTGAGAATTTTGTTCCCCGAAATTTAAGGGGCTTTAAGGGGTTTAAACAATTTTATCAGAATTGAACTAAAGAGAAAAGTTGTAAAACCTTTACAACACTTGAATAGCGCACATATAAATATATAACAGAGCGCCAAAGCTTTTATTTCTCTTTAGATTGCAGTGTCGTCTCTGCTGGCCTATTCGTCCCAACTGCAATTATCTTTTCACAGAGTTCAGTCCATTGCGCTGAGAGGAGTCAGTGGGTTGTTGAATTCTAACACTTTTCCCTTGTTCTCAATCCCTTTATTGACTGCCAATTGAGTTGCATTAAATGTCAAGTTGAATTATTGGTGTGTGAGCGCTCACACACTGCAGTCCCTGTTTATCTCTGCAGAGCCCAGCCTTTGAGTAATCCTGCCTGCTCCCTCCATGGGTGCACAGGCTCAGCCAATGAGCACAACTACTCCTGGTGTGAAACAGCAAAAAAAACAAACTCTACCCCTCTCTCTTTCTCCCTGTCCCTCTCCCTCTCCACCTCTCTCCTCCCTTCTCTCTCTCTCTCTCTCTCTCCCCCTCTCCCTCTCTCTCTTTCTCCCTGTCCCTCTCCACCTCCCCGCCCCTCTTTAAAACTGCCTCACTAGTTGAGAGAGTGAGAGAGAATGTACAGTGGAAATGAACACTTGTGAAAAAGTAGCCCCTGGATCTGGGATTGTGATTGCGATCCTGTTTCCATGACGGGGGTGTGTTTTAATCATTACATTTTACTACCGCTCGAAGGCCTCAGTGATTACAGCTTGAAAACACTGTTAACACGGGATAGTTTATACTGTTTTTCCAACTGTAAAGATTTAGTGAAACTAACTACTTCATATAAGAAAGGAAGCATATAAAAACCTGCTGATTGGGTATTCTGGGCTTTGACAGCTGTGTTTTTTCTTTTCTGGTGTCCCTGTACCAGTAGTAGGCAAACTGCAGCTCCAGGAAATTGCCTTTTTTGTTCTCACAAACCTCCGCTTCTCAATTATACTACATGCTTGAGTTAAGAAAACCTCATTAATTTAACATAATAATGTATCCAAATGTATAATCAAGAACTTTGTTAAAACTAAATAGAAAAAATAACTCCAGTTCTGCAAGGCCAAGGTTGCCTCCCTCTGATCAATGTGGTCATAATACAAAGTGAGATGGATAGAAAACTAAAGCTACAATAATAATAATAATAATAATAAAAACAACAACAACAACCCCATATTAATTTTTGTAGGAAAATGCCAACATGAATTTTAAATAAACATGTCTTTATACACTATACAGTTCATAACCCTTGATTATACTCATGGCCTTCCATATTTTAAAAGCAATGTTTGTAATACTGAGCTCTTGCGGCATTTAAACAGTGTTTGTGCTGACTCAAATGTCCTCCTGATCACATTTTTATCCCAACGTGCCTTACCTCTGGGACGTCAGTAATGCCCAAAGTGTGAAAACCTAACTTAAAAACGCCGAGCCTTTTAAGAGACGTGTCCCGTACGCACGGGGCATTAGGGTCCCCCGGCCGACAGCAGCAGGCTCAACCAAGGCCTGCCAGGCGGCTTAGTTAGAGCAGCGCTGTTCAAGGCCCGGCCTTTATGCAGACTGGATGAGATGACCAGCCCCGTGCGCTAAGTGGCTACAGCAAAGAAATCAAGAGTAAATAAACCCTAACAACAACAACAACAACAACAACAAAAAAGCCTTGAAACCTGGCCAGCACACAGAATGTGACGCAAAACGCTGGCCTTTTAAAACGCGCAGAATTCTTAACGCCCGCTGATCGTTCTGTTCCCAGTTAACGGCGGCGCTGTCCCTGACGCGCCGCGTCCACTTGACTCCCAGCTCCTGCCGGAAGGCTAATGGCGAATCAGGGCCCGGAAAGCCTGCCTGCGCTGCCGCCTGAGCCAGTTTTGTTATTACGCTCCCGAAGCTGGAAAAAGCATCACTTCCACGGGCCCTCTGAGGTTTACCAAACGTGCAATTCCTGCTCCGCGGCTTAATTCAGGGGAGCCTCAGTCAACTCATTAAACGACCTTCAGTTCACACGCACCCGTTCTTAAATCTATCGCCCACATTTTTCTATTTTCTGTATTTATTTATTTTGAGAGGAACCCACGATTTGGAGGCTAACAGGTTTAGACTCTAAAACAGTCATATTTTTCGTCTGCTGTCTAGACGCTCAAATTGAAATTGGGGCCGCGGTCTTAAAATGTAAGTGTTTCATTAGAGTGTGGGTTTTTCCTGAGCTCCTGCAGAGGCACTGGGACACGTGGAGGAGGAGGAGTGTAGCACAGCCATCGTGCTAACGTGCTAACAGGGAGGCACACACAGCCGGCTCGGCTTCCAGGCGGACGTGGCCATAGCAGTTTGCTAGTAACATTACTTGATTATTACCTCGCCTTTCAGCTGTACTCCCTCTTGTGACATGAGCATCTCTCACAAGCTTAAAATAGTTACATAACAGGGAACAGCACCATAAATTAACCTGCGCACAAGAAACATTTTAATCTGGTTTACTCTTCCCAGTTCCCTGAGCCAATTTACCTTCTCAAAGTGAGAGCACTCTAAGTAAGAGTGGGCAGGAAATTTCAATAAATAAGACTGAAGTTTGAAGTTTATCTTTCAAGGACCTTGGGGCACTGGTAAACCAGGAACAGCATGCATATTCAAAATAACAGGATTAGAGCTCCAGCCAGTGTTCTTAAGGTCTCTGTGTCCAATAACCTAGAAATTCCAGCCAAGAAGCGAATCCTGTTGTTAACTTTGGTAAGCACTTTTTGTGCCATACTTTCTCCAGACAAATTTTTATCAAGCATACAACCATATGCATAAAAGGTAGTTTACGGTTACCCTCTCAGCAATCAACATATCACCAACTAAAACTTTAAAACTAGGGGATTCCTTTAGTATCATCTTAGATCCAAACAATATTGAGTTTTTCTAAGATGAAGAGAAAGCCCAACCATGTACTGATTTTCAACATTTCAGAACTCAAGATATATTCTATGACACTTTATTGAATACCAAGTCATCAGCATAAAGAAAGAGGTCACATTTTATAAGAGCTCTATAAGAGCTAAGAAGCGTTTCCAGCCCACAGGCTAGGAGGATCAAAAGTATCACTGCACAAACATCACAATGTCTGCATCCTGCATGTATTCATCTAAAAGAGAGAGACACAATTAAAATAATCTAAAATTAATACATTTATTTAGCTGCTTTTCCTGAATTTATTTACGCAAAACCGCTACGTGGCTACATGCCATAGCAGGACAAACAATACAGAAATAGAAGGGAGGGGTGAAGTTCACTCGAGTAAGTTTTGTTTTTTTGTTCTTTTCTGAAATGTGGATCTAGTGCATGTTCCGCAAGGCTCAGATAGATTTATTGGTCCGTCGCACATGTGAAGGGGGGCAGGGGAGTGACATTGGAATTGTGGGAGGAGGACGAAAGGAAGGAAAGAAAACGGTCCACCCAGACCTGTCCCTATTTTGTGCGATCTGCCCTAAGTCACAGTAGTATATCTTTATTAGTGTCGTATGACTTCCCCCGTGCTACCCTCCAAACTCTGAAAGGTAGGACTGCACCACAGCCCCAGCCAGAAATCAAAAGGTAAAACTCGTGTTCAAGCTGCAGACGTCTGTCGCAAAATTCACAAAGAGGGATCAGATTTTAGATTGCTCACGGGGGACCGTGTTTGAAAACACGTAGCGAACCATTTTAGGAATGGACGTGCCCATGTGCCTCGCAAAACCACTTCCCACAGTTACAATGAACGTATAAAACTGAATCCAGATGAGACTGAAATGTAAGATATGGCCCTGCATGTCAGAGCCAAAAAACTCCTTCTTAATAAGAGAGACCACTTCTCAGAGGCGGAGCTACATTTGCATATGTCCACGCCCTTCAAGGGCAGCTCCAGTGAGAAGCCCCATCAGGAGTCTCTGGGTTTGAAGTGATAGTACTGCCTGTACGTTTGTTAGGCATGTCTGAGGGAACATTGCGGATGTCGAAATGCCCCGTTCCTGAAGCGAGCCAGCGAGCCGCGGTGCCTGGAGTCTGGGTGGTGCCGCACTCTCACAGGCCCTCGCGGGGCCCGATTCCCTGGAGCCGACCCTGAGCCCCCCTGCCGTCTCCATCTCCGTCTCCGGGGTGACGGAAGAAACACCTTCCCCCTCCTCTCGCTACGCTTCCCCCTGAGGGTGGCCCCGCCCCCCGAGGGCCACGCCTCCCTGGGGTCCCACCTCTTCCCTGCGGGCGCCCAGAAGGGATCCGGCGTCCTCCTGGCGGCTGACTCAGCTTCCCGTTGGCACCGCCTGGCGGGGAGCCCAGTCCCGCAGGCCCACAGTGAGACCGCCATCATTTCATCTGCCCTGTATCCAACTGCAGACCGAGTTATGCTTTAGTTAGCTCTTCTCTCCTGGGGCTGGAGCCACCCCACTGCCCAGCACCTCTACAAATTTACACAGGCCCATGCATGGGTCATGGGATAGCTAGATCCTAATGGTATGTAACTACAAATACAAATTTTAGCCAACAGAAGTAATTTTGTCAGCCACTGCCTCAGGCAGTTTTCCAGTGACTCCTATTCAGTGTCTACTGGAACATCTGTGTGTCCCTACACCCTCAACATGTGAGTTCACTGATCACTGTTCCCCACTCCTGTTCCCCTAATGCCAGTGCATCCACAGCATAGCACAGTCACTGATCACTGTTCCCCACTCCTGTTCCCATAATGCTGTACAGTCACTGATCACTGTTCCCCATTCCCTAATGCCAGCCCACTGCTCTTCAAAGCAGGGCCCACAGCTCCAATTAATAAAATTGATAGAGGTTCACTTTACACCCTCGCTTAGTCAAAAACTTCATTTGTGTCACCTTTTTGTCGGTAAGTAACAGGATTGAGTGAGGGGGCTTTTTTTTCTTTGTTAAAACTATAATAAACAGGACCATCAACTACATTCAGCGCGAAACATGCACTCGGGGTGCTAATTAATGCGCTTGATAAATATACGCCGTTAGAGGACCATCGGGGGACTAATTACCGGAGGCTTCCGCGAGCCACTCGGCGCTCAGCTCCTTCGCGGGAGAACGGAAGCGGGCCGCAGGGGCGAGCGCTCGCTCCGTCACTCGCCCCGACGCGGAGCCGCGGAAACGCACCGGCTCGGCCGACAGGAAGCGGCCGGCTCGCTCACTACCCTGAGATCTGGAAGTGGGACCCCTGTTGATAAGTCTGTGGTGAACTAATGCAATGTAATTCATCTTCACCTGGCAAATTGCCACTTAGAGCGGTACCTGGACTCGGGAGGTACATGGGGGAGGGGGGGGAGGGTCAGAGTAAGGGGGAGGGGACTAATGACAGACTGTGTGGGGACATGGCTGACTTCTGAAACATCCCCCCAGGCTGTTCAGACCCATCACCAAACCCACGTGGCTGATGTAGCATTGGTGTGTTAGTAGACATTGTCATTAGCGCCTTACAAAAGTGGGCCACTGCAGAGAAGAAAAAAAAACATGTATATATATATATATATATATATATATATATATATATATATAATATATATTCTTTGTAAATGTTGATACTTGCTTCTCATATGGTCTTAAGCAGCTGTAGGTACACAGTACACACTCAGGCACAGCAAGCGTGACATTGTTGAGAGGGGGGGGTATTACCCAAAGGCCCCCGAGGTAAACAGTGAAGCAGTGAATAAAGCCCCGTTTGACCTATGACCTCCGGGAGCACATTCCTTTATTACAATTCCGAGCGCTTGCGCTTTGACCTTTCAAAGTCCCTTTAAAGGTTCCGCGTCGGTACATCTGGTGCTTGCGCGGGAGCCGCAGCAGAAGCTGGATGGATGAGCCTCCTTCCCCTCGCCACGAAATGACCTACAAAGCTATTGTATTAAAAGAACGGTATATATCACTTCCTTTCATGTTGTTCTCCTTTTTATTTTGCCCGCCGCTGCAAAGCGAACCGTACCCCTAACTCATACTGAAGTGTACACCGACTCAGCATCAAATAGGTTTCACAAGTTCAGCCAGGAAGTGCGCTGTGCTGTAGGTTTGAGAGCTCAAACTTCCACACGACCGGCAGCTATCCTCACTGGCTTCTTTTGTGTTGTTTTTCCGATCTGTTCAGGGCTCATACACAGCAAGGGCACAGCCTGTCCTCGTAATTTACAGCCTTCAGACTGGAGACCTGGCTTGCAAGGTCACATTTATTTCTGAATGTAACTGGGGTAAGATCTCTTCGGCCATTTTGAGTATGAATATGGATTTAAAACATGGTGGAAACTTCAAAAATGAGCTTGAATTGGAACCGAACATAAGAAATGTTAACAATGAGAAAATGCAGCTGAATTACATTTCCACACAGAGTGAGGACTCTTCGCAAAAAGAAAAGAGCAGCAGTAACATTCCAACAAGCTTGAAAAACCATTGATAGCACTCTAGGTCTTGGTAGAAAGAAGAGACAGGTTATTCCCAGGATCCACTCCAGGTGAAGTGACTGCATCCCTCTGGAGGTTTGCAGCCTGTTGTGGATGTCTAACCATAAGGTGTGTGTGAGGTTCGGTGATACACGCGGCGGTGCATTGCTCATAAAATGAACCGAAATCTGAAACATATTTTGGCGCTCCTTGGCTGCTTGCCTCTGAAACGGAGAGGCTCTGTCACTAATTCCCGAGCCGTCTGATGCCCGTTTGGCACGGACGATGGATTCTCCGGGTTCTGGCGAAGGCGTGTGCCCAAAACTTTGCCACCACAGCGCCCGAATTTAAAGCCCACTAATTACAGCACGCAGGAACAGCTGCCTCTCACAACGCCGTTTTACAAGCGGTCTCTGCTGACGCCGGGTCGTAGGGGTCAGCCGCACCGGGAACAGCCGGTAACCGGGAGCCGCCGCCTCTACCACACCAACGAAACGTACCAGCATCGTACTGGCAGGGCCTGGCCGGCCTTGCCAAGGAGTCCACAAAACTATGGATACCCAGGAGCCCTGTAGGCACATGGGGGGGTGGGGGTAAGGGGGAGGCAGAAGGACGCCAACCCCCTCCGATTCCCCACATACTTTTCATAGTCTCCCGGATGTGAGTCGAGAACTCGTAGGACCTGCTCTGAGAGAGGCACTGCGATGCTCAGCATTCTGAAGCCCTTCACCTCTGGGGTCCAGTCTGCCTTTGAGCCTCGGTGATAAATGATGTTCCGCGCAGGTCCAGGGGCTCCCTGTAAACAAGCGCGGGTCGAGCAGGCCCCGCGGACGGGCCGGCGCGAAACAACACCGCACGACAGGGCCAGGAGCCTCCCTGGGCCCCTACCGCTCTACTGCTCTCTGGTCTATTAGGCACTGTTTATCGGCACCAGAGAGAGAGAGAGAGAGAGAGAGAGAGAGAGAGAGAGAGCCAGGCTCATCAGCATTTTAGGGGCTCTCACTTTATCCAGGAGGGCAGGAGAAGAAGAAAAACGTTGTTTACCCAAGCTGTTATTTGTTCTGTTATTATTGCTTTAAAATAATTGTGTTCGGGTTCACATATCTCATCCGGCAATCTTTCCATGAAAAAAACAACAAACAAAAAAAAGCAATTAATTCCACGGAGGTTGGTTAGCAATCCTATTCCGGCTTTTAAAAAAAGTTTCTGAAGTCTTAAGTAGGTTACATGCACGGTGGTTCACCGAAGGGCATCGAATGGCAACAACTGCCTTACACGCACATTTTCTGGAAATGGACAAGTGAAAACCTTTTCTTTCTTTTTTTTCCTGGGCTTGATTTACTGTAGGAAGTCAGATAACTGCTGATACACAGGGTAGAAAAATGCTAAACTCTTCCCTGACGCATTAATTGTTCTCATAATTTCTGCGGCCATATAGAAAGTTGAGAAGTTCCAAAAACAACTGTCTGGGAATTTGACCCCTGATCATTTTGAAACGGGGGCCATTTCTGTCTCTTTGACAGTGCTGAGGCCCCCCGCTGCTGGCCAGGGCCTGCCTGATTTAAAGCGCTGCTTTTATGAGTTATCTCCCCGGCCGCTATTGTTTACGGCTGTGCGGTGCCCCACGGGCGGCGGGCAGAAACGAACGACAGGAAGTGCTTCTGCGCTGAATTTCCCTTCCTGTTTCTCACCGCGGGGGTGGGCGGGGGGTGGGGGGGGGGGTGACACGCAGCCGACCCTCGCCTCTGCTCTCTCTTCCTTCCGGACGGACGCTCTTATCGCAGACGCACAGCGATTAAAATAAAGAATGGCATCGCTTGAGCGGCCAGCTCCTGGACCGATCTTCCTGCCTTTATGCGGACGGAGAAGCTCTGAAGCTTCCGGTGCTGCCTCTCCAGCTGGGGCACAGAGCTGTCCTCCGACTCTCCCTTTAATTGGCCGCACTGCCAGCCAGGCTGGAATCAATTGGCCGGCCTGTGAGTCCATTAGGCTCAGTGCGGTAAGAGCGCCACACCGGTGGCTGCTGTCTGACAGATTGAACACTGAAGTGAAGACTGAAAGGCTCGAGCCTACGATGCCACACTCAGGATACTTGCACCATACCTGATGCTTTCATCTCTGTGTGGGTGGAACGAGACCGGGTTTGTTGGTAGAGAGGTGTAGATTGGTGCAAGTGCACAACACAGTGGTATTTCAACAGAATTCGGGGCCTGAAAAATCCTGGCATCAAAAACCTGGAGTTAGCAGAGGCAAACAGGCAGAGCAATAGGTGAACAGTGTCACTTTGCAGAAAGCTATATTTAGTTAGAGAGAAATGTTCGGCATATATGATATGGCAACAAAAAAGTATATAACTCTGTAATCCTTTCAACACGAGCCCATTAAATCTCAAAAGCATTTAAACATCAGCTGTAAGTTACATTATTAATGTGTTATTGCATGAACCTTACTGTACTGTAAAACTGTCAATTAGGAGGAGGAGATGTGTGGCTCAGTCCATAAACCATGAATGAAAAATCTTTTAGTGTAAGGGTTTTTAATAAACTTGGATTTTTGTATCCTACTGAGGGCATAACTCACTATCAAACACGGGAGAAGAAAGTTAGAGGAGAAAGCAAAAAATAGCAGAAAAAATTACCTAAAAAGACCGGAAAACAAAGATGCTCTCTATAGACCCAGCGATGAAGGGCTGCTCTCAGGTTTCACTTGAGGCGACTGCCGCTTTGAACTCTGCGATACCCCTTTAGGTTTTCAATTAAATGTCGAGTAAAAAATTTGCATTACAAGGATTGGGTGCAGCCCCTTGCCTTCAATCGTGCTGCTTGTGAAGAGATTATATGAAGTGGACGCATTTAAACGCACAGGTCTTTCCACAGGGATGGACAGCCCAAAGGTTCAGAAGACCTGCTTTTAAAAAAATTATTTGTAGTTTTCAAAAAGCAAGAGGAACATTTCCTCACATTATGGAAATGACAATGCCACTGGAGCTCAACTCAGCTGTGAAGTTGCCCACTGCCACAATGTTCCTGGAGAATACAAAGAGGATAGGAGAAAAAAAAAAAAAAGAAAATCTGACAGAAATGTGCTAACTCTTGGGTTGGTGGGCCTTCCACACAGGTGTTAAAACAGCGTGGGTTACAGTGCATTAGGGGGGGGAAAAAAGAGCGATTCGTCGGCTGTCAGAGGCTGTTTGTGCTGGCTCCTGGGGGCCACGGTCGGGGTGGGGGGGGGGGGGGGGACAGGGATTTAGGAGGCACATGAAAAAGATGATGGAAATCCTCATGCTCGGCAAGACGGGACGGACTCCAAAAACCAGGATTAAGGTTCAACTTCCATCTGCGCTAGAGACATCACGCAGAGCACTTAGAGGACAATCGTAATCCTTTAAAAGGTAATAAAAAAGCGCTATCGCGAAACAGGTTTCCCTTAACCTGTCTGACGTAACCGGGGAAACGGCGGCCTTCCTATCGGCCTACGCGTCTCCTCCGCAGCAGAAGGAAGGGGAAGGGGAGACAGCCTCCTCACTTCCTCAATCACGGCCGGCAGCCCGAGTCCACGCAACTGCTTTTCATTTCAGAGTTCACGGTTCAAACCTTAAATTAAACGAATCGCGGCTCTAACACGCACACGTTTTATTTTATTTGGAGACTAATTTCTATAGGAGGGGTCGTAACCTCATCTCAAATTTACCCTGGCTATAAATCGAAGCCATACATCACTTCCCTATATATCCTGTTCCCGCGATCACATAAAAATAAGTTCGGCACGAAACTCCTGTGACATACTGCCGTAAAAATTAGATGAAAAGTTAGGGGTTTTTTTTGACGTTGTTCCTTACATTGAGACAAGTATTAATAAGCTACGCATCAAACCTCAGAATTCAGGGGTGTAACGTGCTGCAGGGCAGGCTCTGTAATCCGCGATGGCTGCTGTTCTGAGACTTTCATCGGACAACAGCGCACCGGGGACCTTATTAAACGAAGTTCTCCGGTTTTTACATGGCCCCTCGTCCGGTGCCTGCCGTCCCACGGCCTCGTGCGTGTGATGTAACGGGCTCCCAAACTGCCCCGGGTTCTGGAGGTATTCCCTTCCCAGATGTCACTGCAGTTTATGAGAGCAAGGTGGACACACTGGACGAGGACTAGCCTCTCACAACCCCACTGGGCCTGTCACTACATGAAACCTGCCTATGTCTTTAATAGCTCAACAGATGTCCAGAACAACTCCATCAACCAGACTTTTTTACATTTCAAGTGTAGTTTCTGGCATGTTGAAAACAGAATACGTAATTATGACATGGTTTACTTTTAAGTCCCTCTTCAACTGAAGTCTATTACAATTTACAAAGTAAAATGTACAGGAGGATTCATAAGATTCAATTCAGTATAACCACAAGCAATGTTTAGCCCCCATCTGGGTGATGTGCGGCAGCCATTTTGTGTTGCAATGCTCACCTCGTCTCAACTCTGGCTGAGGTAGAGAGGAATTATCAAGCCAATGAACTGGGAGATGATTACACAGCCAGACTGGATTCATGCTGGGAACTTGGCTACACTTTGCAATAAATGCCACAGGATCACCATGAGCCAGGAG
The DNA here is from genome assembly GCF_013347855.1 of Anguilla anguilla. Lineage (NCBI taxonomy): Eukaryota > Metazoa > Chordata > Actinopteri > Anguilliformes > Anguillidae > Anguilla > Anguilla anguilla. The sequence goes on along the minus strand of NC_049218.1, from coordinate 27,302,798 downwards.
CTTGGTTTCATGGCTTATCTGACTTAGAGGACTGTAGTACAGCACAGCATGCACATCAGTGCACAGGAGCATTGGTTTTTATGCTTGTTCCAAAGTGAAAACCACCCGCCGCCGTCCCTAATTGTCATTTCAAACTGCATTGTTTTTTGTTTTTTTTTTTCCCCCAAGAAGTTTCAAGCAAGTGTTAACCAAGCTAAGCCCTGCTTAGCAGAAAGTAACATGGAGGTATGGCTTCCGGCTGAAAGCAAAAGCTCAAAAATGAACAGAAAAGAAAACAAGATGGTACAGCACAGTGTGTGTGTGTGAAGGGAGCTCTTCGGTAAAGAAAAAGCTAGGAAATCATTCCATGTAGGTCTTTGCATTTTTAAATGAGATTAATAAAGTGAACTACACACATTTAACATTGAATTATAAGAGCCTAAAAGGAGGTACAGGCTGAAATAGCTAAACAATACATACTGCAGTGATAACACAAGGTATTTTTCCATATTAATGGGTGGTATAGCTGACCAGGTAATGATGCTGAAGCACAGGTTCATGGAGGGTTCAAAAACAGATTGTTGGATACAGTCTAGACAGCAGGCACAATGACGAGTATAGTTGGGGTGGTTGCCTCGGGGGTGTTTCAAGAAGCAGGATTACTGAGTTAGCTGGATAACAGTGCTGAGTAAAAACCGAAACAGCTCTTTTTCCTTCAGTCCATGTTCCAGATTTGGGGGGATTCCGGGTTTTATTCAATGCAGTTATCCAGGTAGCTTAGTAATCCTGCTTTGTGAAACAGGGCACTGTTCCCCTAACCAAATGTGTGGGTTTATCCAGTGAGTTTCAAAATGGAGAGAAAGCAAGCATCCTTTCATTTATATTCTCAGAACAATATAATCAGCGCATCCACTATATCAACATCCTTAACCATGCTGGCGAATGGAAATGAACTTGACTTCGATAGACTGCGATCAGCAAGGTTAATTCAGTGCGAACGTAGGTCAGTCCACAGGCAACAAGAGTAAACAGATGTATTTCTGAAGAATTAAAAAAGAGAAACAATGCACAGGTTATGCAAACAGGACAACAGACCTCCAGGCTCAGAAGCAACTGGATTCAGCAGCAAGTCCATCTCATTTGTGGCTATGTTTGCTAAATACAGCACTACCATACCCCCAAAGAGAGGAGGCAGACCCTTTCCCTGGCCCACAACTTCCTCCAGCACCAAGAGCGCTGTCTCAAAAACTGTCCCGCGTGCAAAAGATATGCATATCTATGGATATGTTAGAAAAAAAAGATCAGGTAAGAATTGTGTTTCTAACACATTCTACTGCCTCATCCATCAATGGACGGTATGCTATGGTTTCATAAAATATAATCTCAGTGATTTTCTTTAGATTTGACCTTTTTTTAATGCTTTGCTCCCCCCCCCGACGCACACACACACACACAAATGTGCTAAATGGGCCTACCACAGTTTTCATGGCTGCCTTAAATTAAATAATACACATTTTAAGTGAGTATCCATTACTCTACAGTTCCAAGAAAGCCTATTTTGACTCAGATTGACAGTCAGACATTTTTTAGAAGTTTTGTCCTCAGAGCAAGGGCAATAGTTTTGGCAGCACAGCTCACTGGCAAGTACAGCTAACTGCCACAGCTCACTGGCAGCACAGCTAACTGCCAAGTACAGCTAACTGACATCACAGCTAACTGCCAAGTACAACTAACTGACAGCACAGCTACAGTAACTGGCAAGCACAGCTAACTGGCAAGCACAGTTAACTGATAAGCACAGCTAACTCACAGCACAGCTAACTGACTGCACAGCTAAATGACAGGTACAAGGCTGGCCGTACTAAATTCTCTCTTCTCAGTTGCTCTCAAACACATTTACTTGGCAGGATGCAGTCAGCCATTCGACTGGGCACGTGTGGGAATTAGCAGAGCAATAAATATTGAATGTTACCGCATTAATCATTTAAAAGAGAGTTTTCTGTTTCTCAGTAAAGATAACAAATGGCACGAAGCTGAAGCAGAAAGTACCTGACATACTGTATATGGTTTCTCTGGGCAAACATTTTTTAAAAGAACTGAAACAAAAGGTCAAGTGAATCTTGTACAGTAATTCTCAACATCTGACTCTGATTAAAATAAATCTTCATAAAATGAACGTCCTGACAGGTAACTGGAGTCAGATAATATTTGGGTTTCCTTATAAATGAAGGAATGAAACTGATATAATGCTCACTTTAGTGTTCCTAATCCAGCTGGGGCTGAGAACTGGGCGAACCACTTGCAGAAATACTTGATAATGGGCTAACAGCCAGGCAGTATATCTCAGAAAGTAAGAGAAAATGCTAGGGTGCAAGACTGGGCAATAATTGCATGTTTTCTTGCATCGCTGGAATGGCCTCCCAGCAATAAACGGAACCATTAGCAACGGAAAAAGTTATGGCTTTTCAAATGTTTGACCTCACTGTGAAAAAGCTAAAGCAATAAAGCAACGCTCTGTTATTTTGTGCGCGTGTGTGTGTGCGCGTGTGAGTGAGTGAATGTGTGAGTGCATGTGCAGTAAATGCGTGTTTTTGTTTGAGTGTTTGTCTGCAAACACATGACACGCATGTGCACATACAACATTTACATGCATGTGACACACAAGAATTTAGTATTTGATCATCTGTGGAGGAAAACTACAGATGACTCCCCACCTTTAGCAAACCTTTGATATGTCATTAACCTATCAGACCTGCCTTTGAGCAGCAGCTTTAAAGGCAGTTTTAGATTGCACCACTAATTGATTGCATAGTGGGGTAAATGTAGTGGAAAATGACAAGATCATTCATCTTTCATCTAGACAGGAGAAACGTTGATAGCAAGCAACTGCACAGAGGAAAATCAGCTGCAATATTTTCAAATGAGTGTCATACACTCACTGCAGGAAGGTAGGGAAACAGATTGGTCCATCTCCGTTACACAAACTGAAGCCCTTAAAATTAGCCCTTTAAAAAAGGCAATACTTCCTAGTAAATCAGCTTTGACACCATGTCTATTCATTATTTTTATTTTATTCATCAAGATCCAAGTGCCACGTGCTCATTGTTCACTAAACCGCTGTTATTATTTATATTTATACGTTAAAGTTCAAACTTCAAAGCAGTAACAGTTCTAATCATATATCGAATCCACGCAAGCGCACACGCTCGCACGCACACACACGGACACACACACACGGACACACATGCACACGCGCACACACACACAAAGGCGTCCAGTGTTTTGCATACAGCCGTTGAGGTAGATGACTATCTGTCAGTTTCGGGAAAGAGAACAGCATGAATTCTCCCAGTCCCAGAACTTCTTTCCAAAGAGAGCATTTATGGTTCTTTTACCCTAAACATGTTAAATTCAATAAAACCATGATACTATTTTAATAACAGGAAGGGCCTCAGGCTTAAATAACTCTGTTTCCCTTTCACTGAGCCCACGATATCACGTTTCTGAATTTCAGACCTTTTTTTTAATATTCCCATCCCCTCCAGGACCAAATCTGAGTTTCTCCCAATAATCTGTTCCTTCGTGAGTTCACTATGCTAACAAAGACCACATGTTCTCATGCTAAAAGGGCCGGCATAATCTGCTGACAATATCCCTTAAGAAACAGAATTATCTCTCAAGTATCTTCAGTTATCGTGAAAGTCAATTTCACACTCATTTATTAAGTTAATACATTTTTTAAAAATACACGCTAAAGTGAGATTGTTATCCTTGGCATGAATATAAACTGCTGATGAAGTCATGAAATACCATGCTACAGGTGGGCATTTCACACATAAGGATTAACAGAATGGAGTGATGATGAGAATAGAATGAGTTTGGAAAAGAGAAAGCACAAGAAACCAGCTGTCCAAATTGTGCATGAGACAGTACACCACTACAGTACTTAATCCATACAGACATGCTGTCATGCCATTAAGCTACTGAATGAAGCCAAGCAATAGCCCACTTCATAAGTGTGCATAAGTGCACTCTGTGTGTGTGTGTGTGCTTCTGTGTGTGCGTGCGTGTGCGTGTGTGTAAACAAAATATTTTCAGCTTCCACAACAAACAGGTTACTGGCTGACTGCGGTATAGAACTATAAAGATAGCTGAAAGCTGTCTTGGACAAGGGTCTTTGCTGAAGGAAAAATTATAGCATCAATTTGATGAAGAGGCACTTTTATGTTTTGTTATTCATAGCCCAGGATAATGTCTGATGAGAGCTTTGAGTTCATAAATGCACAGCGAGCCATCTCTCTCATCTCATGTGTCTGAAATAATAGCAGAGCTGAACCTGTGACTCTGGGGAGAGGGAGAGATACAGAACTACAGTGCAGCAGATGGGATTCGTGACCAAGACCCAGCATGGAAGTACATTTGGATTTAAAAAAGCGCAAGGATCTGTGTGTGCATGTCTGTGTGTGTGTGTGTGTGTGTGTGAGAGAGAGAGAGACAGAGAGAGAGAGAGAGAGAGAGAAAGAATGAGAGTGTGTGTGTATGTGTGTGTTCATGAGTGTGTGTGTGTGTGTGTGTTTGTGTGTGTGCATGTGTGTGCGTATCTGCGCACATGTTTTCAAATGAAGCCTGCAGTTGGACTAACTTTCTGAAATTCAGCCTGCAGGATTACTGTGGGGATTTTGTTTTCTGTTTTCATTACTTATCATTTGATGTCTGGAGAGCTCTAAATTCCCTAAAACTGAAAGAATGTAGCTTAACAAGAAACTAATGGGGCGAACAGCACCTAACCAAGCTGAGAGAGCAGACACCTTTCAAGGGGGAAACACTACTCATTTTCAAAGGATTAGAAACCATTATTAAAGGAGAACTGTTTTTCACTGCCTCGCCCTGAAACCAAAAGCTCAGGAGTAATACTAGAAAAAACACAATAAAATAAAACCACATGTAGCACAAACGGAGGAATCATGACATCACTTTTACACCGATGTGATGTCGCGACTGCTATTTTTACAAGAACCCACTTTGATGAGAACATTACCCAATGAAAAATATTGTTAGTACCTCCACTGTGCACTATGCCTTCTGTTGGCAGGGCCTGCCCTGCCTAAAATGGAAATCATTATGACAATAAGAGCTCATGCAGCTGTACAGCTATTCAATGGCAGCTTTAAGGAATCAGCGCTGCACTACTGAATCAGTCTGACAGGGTTAATTACTTTTCAGTCCCTCGAATGACAGAATTGGCAGGGGATCAGATTTGTAGTGTCTGCAGCACAAATCATGGAAATTCCATGTATCCATCACAAACCCCCCCCCCCCACACACACATACAACCTCCCTCACCCTCTACAGTTCTTTCGCTCGTCTCCTGCTAGCATTGTCTCTGCTTCCCTGTATTGAATTCCCATCACTTCCTCTAGGCCGCTCGGCGATGAGCCGCTACGGTGGCCTTGGGGTTGGGCCCGACCCCTGTGATAAAACTAGAGACGGCGGCGCAAACAGCATGGCACACAGGGGACGGGGGGGGGACGGGGGGGCACACGCCCGGTTCCTCCGGCATGCCCTCGGATGACAAACGCCGCACCCTGCCTCACACCACAGCCCCGCCAAACCTTGGAATGTTTCCAAAAAAAATAAAGAAAATTTGGCAGTAAGCCAGTAGGTCACTGCATAGACTGTCCCCGTCACTGAACTTTATACAGGACAGACAGAGAATGTATTAGTTTGTATTTATCTGCTACCTCATTTGCATGATTAAAAAACGAGCCAGCTTAATATAGCCTAAGCATGGCCTATGAGCGGCTGGTTCCATTTTGCTGGATTTTGCATGCTATCGTAGCTTTGTCTTGCCTTCACTGACATCACTTAAAGAAAAAATGGCCATAAGGTAAACACCTTTCTCGAATCTCATTGCCATAATCAAAATGATTTAATGCAAGCTAGTGGATAGTCCCGGCACTACAACCACAGTCAAATAAATTATGAGCGTACAAAGGTAATGATAATTCATTAGGCACAGTTAAGCCACAAGCGGTCACTGCTGATGGGTAAAATCTGGTAAAAATTTGGCCAGCTCCCCAATCACAAAAAATATGTTTAGGACCAACCGGTTAATTCTATGTCTCCCCAACCCCCAGACCGCACTGTAAAAAGGGGAACAAGACAACGGCTCAGACACACATCTAAACACAGAAAGAGCTAATCAGACCTCATTCCAGGCCACAGCGGCCGCGAGCATTTTATACTCCCTGGACGTGTTCACTGCAAGCTGGGTGGCATCACTGAGCCAAAAACAATATCCCCAGCATGCACGCACTTCCACAAACACAGCCAATGCTAATGACTGCAATGAATGCACTAACAGTCAATCAGAACGTGAAAAAGACACATCTTACGAGCCAGACGCAGTGCGAATTAGGGTTCCTCTGTCTGAACACAGAGATCAACAGAAACGGTAAAATAACCATCTGTGAAATATAAATGTTGCAGCTGTACAGTATGGTTTCATGCATTTTAATGAAAGTATGTTTTCAGTAAAAATGGAGATGAGCTGGTTTCTTTTTATTTTACATTTTTATTTATTTATTTATTTATTTATTTATTTATTCATATTTTTTTGTTTTTCTTGACTATATTCAAGTTTTTATTATTATTAATTTTGTTACTCACATGTTACAAAAAGTCTCTGTGTTATGCAAATGGCCATTTATAGCAACTGCATGACCGCCATGCAGATTAGATTCCTCTTCAATTTGGGGTCCTTGTCTCTGGCTGTGTGAAAAAAAATTAGCCTCGATCTCATTAGCTCTTTGAAGTGATACAGTGCTACTACACTCAGCTGTCTATACGAGCCGTCCGATCTATTGCTAAATAAAGTGTTTGTTTCTTTGGAACTAAAAGGTCAGCCTCTATTTGGTTTTTTTTTTTCCTCGCAAATTTGCATGTTGTACCGAAGAAAAGGGCTAACCTTTCACGCTTCAGGACTAAAGACTAAAGAATACCAATGCTTAGCTCGTGCCCAAAACAATCACAGAAATGCCATGGATATTTGACCTTCAGGTACTTCTTCAGGTGAAATACACTTGAAAAATACACTTAGTTTTAATAAACTGTCAATGCAACACAGTTTCCTTGAGTGTCTTGTATTAACCTATATAACCTACAGTCTAAATAACTCCACATATGAAAGCATCGTGACTGTTTCCAAAATTCTCCTACCGACAGTAAAAAGTGAAAAGGGGAACCAGTTATGGACAAGTAATATATACAGTATATACATCCAGGAAGTAAGACCACTGGGCCACCTATATGCCGAACAGAACATGTATAGTAGGTTACAAATTGTAAGTGGAAGGTAGTGAGTTATTGGACCATCTATTGGGAGTTAAATCCAGTCTTGAACACACACATCCAAAAGCATTACTAAATTTTAATACAATTATACCTGTAAAATGTAACTGTTTGTCATTAGGGTTTTTTGTTGAGATTGTATGCGCTTTACAACATTAGAACCAACTTACGACTCAGGGTAGAGTCTGACAGCTATGCACGTATCCAAGTCCAAGACTAATATCATACAGCTGGGGTACAAAAATAAATAAATAAATAATAGCAATGCTTAGATCCCAAAATTATACCTTCAGTGCCAACCTGTTCTGAATCAAAAGGAGCAAAAATTCTACTAGTCCAGTGTACGCTAATATCTTTTTTTTCAACCTTACACACTGTGGCTGATTTTTTATGGCCCTCCAGCCATCCATCATAAACAGGCCGATGAGGAGAAAATAGTTTTCACTCAACTCCCCCAAAATTGGGCCCTTATGTTTCGAGCAGAAAAGTCGAAACATTCTGACATTCATTTACCGGCTGTTCCACTGAGACCAGCCTCTGTCCGTGCCCAGCACCACCGCACAGAGCTGCACTAGCTCTGAAGAGAACAGAGGCCTGGTCTCTACCACATCAAGCACAAAGTGCAATCACCTTTTCCAGAGGCCTGGTCTCTACCACATCAAGCACAAAGTGCAATCACCTTTTCCAGAGGCCGGGTCTCTACCACATCAATACGTTGGCATTGACACAATATAAAGACTCTTATACAAACAGCATTTGCCAGAATCATAACCCTAAGAATACCCATGCCTACAGTAAACAGTTTGAAGTAATTCTTATCGTTATGGAACTGGAAACAATTGGCAGGCCTCTCCTGGTTTGTAACAATACCGTTACACACTGATCAGGTCCTTAGACATGAAGCCCAGAAACATCTGCTCCTCACTGTGAATACTGGATGACGGGCAACAAGGTTCATCTCTAAAGACCGAACAGGGAGAAGAGAGGGGAGACAGAAACATATCTCCTCTTAACCACTACCATCTTCTGCTGGAACTTCTGTTTTGAGTTCTTCAGGTACACTGGCACTGCAATATTTATTATCTGAGCCAGGGGAATTTATGTGACATACATTTTACATGTTCTGTATTAAGACATTTGTCAGTGAAATCCGGATTAAATATGTCACTTACGGGTATAGGGTAAGCTTGTGGGCAGTGAGCCATTCTGGTAATGTTGGCCTCGAGCCCAGTTCCATAAGCATGGCCACGGCACGGCTTCTAAAGAATGACATTTCTGCCCGTGCGCCACACTCAAATGACAGCAGACAGCTTTGATTTATGACTGATGAGATGAGCGTTTACAGAGCAGTCGGGAAGTATTTGGCAAAGTGACACTTTTTCTTTTCTTTTTTTTTTTTTGCTTTGGCTCTGTACTCCAGCACATTGTATTTTAAATCCAACAATGTATTTATTTACATCCATATAGGGTGATTATTGCAGCCCTTTTAATACACCGTGCCCCCCACTTTAGGGGACCAAAATTAATTGGACAAATTAACATAATCTTATATAAAGTCATCATATTTAGTATTTAGTTGCAAATCCTGCCTGAAGTCCGCACCCCATAGACATCGCCAGGTACCTGGTGATCCTCTGCCAGGCCTGTATGGCAGCCATTTTAGTTCTAGTCTTCAGCAAGAACCACATGTTCAACTGGATTCAGGTCATGTGACTTAGCCAGTCAAAAACATTCCACTTTTTTGTGGCCCTGAAAAACTCAGTTATTTAATCAATATGTATGGGCTCATTGTCTTGCTACAAGGTGAAGCACCATCCAATTAATTTTGAGGCATTTGTTTGGATCTGGGCAGATAAAATGTTTCTGCATGCTATATAATTCATCCTGCTGCTGCTGTCAGAAGTCCCATCATCAATAAAGAAAACTGAGCCAGTTTCAGTAGCAGCCATAGATGGCCAATCCATAACACTGCCTCTGCCATAGCTGCAAAAATTCCGTTGCTGTTCAAATACTTATGGACTGCGCTGTATAGCTGCACTGCATATATACTTCAAGAAATACGCATGAACCTCACAAGCTCCAAATTCTCTATTTGATTCCTGACAGTCTATGACAGCCTCTGAAAAAGTGACAACGCTCTCAAGTGAACCAGAGAGAACGAGCATTCAACGCTCGCTTTCCTAGTTCGGAAAATAACTCTTCAAATCAAATTTCAGATTCCGACAATAGAGAGCTCACGCTGTGCGGGTTCGAAAATGCCAGTCAAATCTGTTAATCATCTCACAGCAACTATTCCTGGAGTCAGAATTTCCACAGACAACAGGAAAAGACGTCCCGAGGCAGAAACGCGACTTTGAGCGCCAGGGCCGCCTTGAGGAATGCGCGGCGCTCACGGAGAGCCCTGGAGACGAGGAAGGGGAAGCGGGGCGGAGAACGGATGCGGACAAGGAAAAACCATTAATCACCCTCAACGTCCAATTCCTGCGGCCGCGTACCGATTGGCTCTCGTTCGTTACTCCTGACCTCGCCGCTCCGAGCCCCTTCCTCCGCGCGTTTCTCCGTAATGGGATTGGCTTCGCATGAACGTCGCGCTCGGGCTGCGGCCGCATAATTTTCGTCCGAATCGTCCTCCCGTCGAGCGTGCCAAAACAAAACATTTATTGGAAGCGTCACGGTGCCGAAAGAACAAAATGAATATCTATGGGCCTTCGCCGGCACCGCGTCCGCGGGGCAGGCACAAGCCGGGACAGCGAGGAACGGGTCTGAAAAGCCGCAAAACGCAAGAGGAGCTCGCCACGTTTCCTACTTCTGTCACATCCAGTCTCGGTAATGGTCAACATGTACAGCGGTGTGTGGGGGTGGGGGACGGGGGGAACATCAAAAGCCTGTCAACCGATCCGTCAACAGATCGCGGCCCGAATTCGGTCGGCATTTGTCCCTCATTTTAACTTACAAATGACAGCAAGCGGCTTTGTTTTTTTTCTTCTTCATACCGCAGTTTGGAGGTGAATCCAAAATGTATTTTTAAAAAAACTGTATTTGAAAAAAAAAAAAGGAAAAACAACCGTATTGCATGTCAACTGTAATGGCGACATGACAAGCCGCGTCCAAGTTCATATTTTCTCTTCGGCGACGCGACCCGGCAGGTTGATATTTGCGACTGCGGCACTCTTCAAACTGCATTAACATTTGCACTCATCTGAAGCAAGGTTTGATTGAGCTTAGCGATCTGCGGTTAGAGAATATGACGGCTCGGGTTGGAGAGCTCCTCCGGGGGCCCCCTGTGCTAGCATTAGCCGATGCGAACACACATTAATTAACTGTACTACCTTCAGGAAAGGGCAGCTGAAGCCCTATTCCAGCTGGATTATTTTTGCAGAGGGAGGTCGTGTGATTTAAATGGCTACTGGCGGGACGCGTGATTTTAATCCAGTACGAATCTGCAACGTCTGTAGTTTGTACAAGCCCGAAATGCAAGAAACACCAGATGAAATTACCTTCTGTCTTTCCCTGAACTCAGAGGTCCTGCGGTAATAGAACTCCATTTAGAATGGACCCTGCAGTAGTGTAACTGCGTAGAGAAGGTGTTTTGTGCGACCAGAAATCGGATTTGAACTAGCCGCTTGCAGTCTCCTTATTTTTTTCTCGTGGAAGTGCACTTAATGACATTTATAGCCAGGCTATCTGTGGTAATTACAGAAGTTTCTAATCCTGTACGAATAGTCCAGACAATACATCTTGAAATCCTTATTACCGCACAACCCACTGTAAAACTAATCCAGCTCAAATACGGCTTAAGGAACAGAAGTGATCTCTGGTCCTGAGATAGATTGGCGACCTGTCCAGGGCATATTCCTGCCTCTAGCACAGTGCATGATGGGATAGGCTCCAGCACCCCCCACGACCCTGTCCAGGATAAGCGGGTATAGACAATGAATGGATGGATGGAATGAACTGTGGCCTATGATGGAGGATAAAGAAATACTGCACATGAGAAACCCACGGCGACTGCCTTTAAATGAAGTGTGCTGTCTGAAAACCCATCCTTTGCATTCAGTGCAGTTCATGCTTTTTCAGGAGGCTGACTTCTTCTTTTTAATCAAAGAACAGACTCAATATCTGTTTTAAAAAAGGAATATCACTGCGAGTACAGACAGACTGGTTCCATCTCCAGTGGAGTCTGCCTTTACTGCTTAAGGAAATGTGTTGCTTAGGAAAGCTTGTTTGATCTTGCTTATGATGATAAAAGCCTTATTTGAAAAGGGAATATCGGAGTGGGTATTTCACACTACAAGGGTTTTTCAAAGTTTCACAAACAGTATATTTATTTATTTTAAGATGAATATTCACACACCCAATCACACTGTGCTGGGGGCCCTATTAATCATAGCTTTCACTCCAAACTATGCTTCATTACTTATGAAGCACACTGCTCATTTCTTTAGTTTATTATCCTTGTCTTTATCATTACATTATATTTTTGCAAATGGTATGTCCCAGGGTACACTTAAGTCCACCCAATTCCCAGATTTGTGCAATTTACAAATTTAAAGGTACACTATACTTCTAATTTATTAATTAAACAATTAAGTCAGAGACACTACAGGCCGCAGAAAACTATTTTTTGATATAACAAATATCAAAAAGCTCTTTCGTGCTCGTTATCTGATTTACTGTATTGCTTGTTTTAAAAAAAATATTTTCAATGGTATTCATCACAAAGGGGTGCAGAAGATTACTTTTATTGGGGCTTTATTTGGTTTTGGCCTGTGTAATTATGGCTATCGATATAAGCCAGAATAGGCACTGGACTCCCCTGTTTACGTTTTAAATGAGTAGTAAAAATGAGCAAAATTTCACAATAACAATAAAAAAATGAATTTGTTTTAACATGAACTTAGTTTTTAAGATATATATTTTAGCTTTTGAATAATTAATTTCCTTGAATTTTATTCACTACCAACTGAACTAACGAAATGTTTTCTGTCTCGTTGTGCAGTGTACCTCGCCAGTTGCATCCCCTCTGGCTTGAGCAGTCTTTGCTGAAAGAAAAAGGCCGGCTAATGTGACAGTCATAGCAGAACATGCCTGTCTTTGTGTAAAGCAACTCCCATTGAATTTGCTTGTATATATCTAGTATAAAAAAGAAATAAACAAAATGGTTTTTCTCTTGTTCCTTGTTCTCCGTTCTTTCTTGTCCGCACAGGTGAGTGCATTTTCACAGAACTGGCTTTCTAATATCACATATTTTTGGGAAATGACTGAGAATGAGCTACCCGATCCTGTTCACTTAACCAGGGATATGTGGCATGACTAATCAAACTTATCCATCACTTATTTTAGCTGTATTGTGAGAAATCAAATCTCCTGCCTTATTATTATGGCTCTCCTCAGTAGTCTCCTAAAACTCGACAATGAGATGCAGTTCTTAGGTTGCTGACGCTGTGTTACCTGTGGGTACACGATACTGGAAGAAGGAGACAGTGCAGTAGGGTTGCACTCAGTACTGACGCAGGTCACCTCGTCACCTCGCTGACCTTAAGCTGAGGCTAAGCTACACGTTAGCAAAACCCAGAACACTTTGAAGGTTGTGCTGCATTATTTATACGCTTGGCAGTGACCCTCACCGAGGGCGGTTGCGTACATGGCAGATCACACGCAGCTTACGACAGCATGAAATATCACCCGATAAATACAGACGGGTTTGTGCTCAGGCCATTCCAGGTAAACTGGTCTGGTTTCAACAGTGATCCCAACCAATATTCTGGGTACCCGCCCAGTTTCCTCAGCTTTACATTCCCATGAATTGCAACATAAATAAATGAGTGCAAAAGTACAAAAAGCAGACAGGGAGCAATCAGTTTTTTGTTACCTGGCAAACTTCAAACATCACAAGATATAATACAAAGGATATATGTGAATGTATGAAAACCTGTGCCTTTTTCCCCCTATTGTACACCCCTATTGCAATAACATTTAATACCCTTGGTTTCTTAAACATTACTTTAGATTTTGTTCAAAGCAGCAAGCCTAATTTCTGCATCAGCTGGGCCTATGGGGGAGGATTCTTCTACCTGCTGTCTGGCCTTACCCAATTCTGTTTGCCACACATCCCTCTCACGTCCTCCGTCTCCCCAGCTAGCTAATATAAGAGCTGGCGTGACAGGGATGCATGTCCAAGCAGTCCTCCGGGCCCTGGTGGAGAGGAGCAAGGCCTGCAGGAGTTTTCAAAGGGGGCAAACCTGACATTTGGGAGCTGCTAAGGCATACGCCTGCCACAGCCCAACAGGCCGGCTGTGACAGGGCCGTATCTCATTTTCATTAGAGAGCGGACCGCTCCTGTCTTTTAATGGGTTCTGGGGATAGGAAAAAAAGGGGGGGGGGATGCTCTGATGGAAGGAGGGGGGGGGGGGGGGTCCCCCAAGGATCGGTGGCCCTGGGTCCCCGCTCCGGCTCCCGGACATGATGAAAGGCGCCCCCTCCATCTGCCGGTGACACCCGCGTGTAATTGTTCCGAGGAGCAATTGGTCTCCGTGGTGACTTGACTAATGCGGGCATCTGCCCTCAACAAAGAGAGAGGGAGAGAACAGGCTGACGAGATTTTCAAAATGGTGGCTTGAAAAACAGGGCGCTTCTTGGCAAATGTATAAAAAAAAAAGATCTCACGGAAACACAGACACTCAGCTTAATGGCCCGTGTGGATGGAAGGGAAATAATGATTCATGCGAATTCCCAACGATAATGTTCTACATGTGCTCTGCAATAAATTCTCTGCAATAAATAACATAAAATCGGCATTATATTAACAAGGTGTTGAACAAAGCTATTCAGTCCCTTCCCATCATGTCAGATACAGTAAGTAAAGAAGCTCAGACTTAGCCCAGATTCTGTTTTCACACAAATCATGTCTGCCTGGCTTGTCAAATATCTTTTATAAAATGGCCAGTGAATGGCAGATTTGGTGGAATGCCAGAAACCTTTGGTAACTCAACAATTTTAATGGAAATTTAGCTGTTCTCTGATAGCACATAGTATCTACAGCCTGCTGGACTCATTGTTTAACATCTACTGTATAAACAAATTAAATGTGTTCTCAAAACGCAAGAAAATCAAAAATGTGTATTATTATTATTATTATTATTATTATTATTATTGTTAAATTATCAGCACAACATTATGGTTTAGATTTTACTACCAAAACAGAACATGAGAACATGCTATTCTGCTCAATTACTTCGTATGTCTTCATATGTCTGCTTTTGATAACTCCACACCGGCTCACTCCCCACACCCAGATCATTTGGTGTCGGTCACAGCATGCGGCCAGTGGCTCCATCCATCACCCCTCACTAGTGACCAGAGCTGTAGATCTAGAGCTGCAGATCTAGAGCTGTACATCTAGAGCTGCAGATCTAGAGCTGTAAATCTAGAGCTGCAAATCAAAAGCTGCAGATCTAGAGCTGCAGATCTGGAGAAGCCCATGCAGAGCTGGCCTCTTTTCTGCAACTCTGCAATTTCACACAGCCTCAGGAGCACCCCTGATGGACACATCGCTCAGGCTGTCACAGCAGAACAGAGCCGGCTACCTGTCCTGCAGTGGGCTCTAAGGTACAAGCCACTGCTGCTCAGGTATAATACTGTGTCAATGAAAGCAACCGCTGTTTTTCTTATTGTGTACAGGAAAGCTATGCAATAAGGCTATGCAGTCAATAAAAATATTATTATTATTATTATTATTGTTATTAATAATAATAAAAAAGAAAACAAGCAGTTTTCATAATGGGAAATACCTGATCTCAGCAGTGCATACTATACCACTGTCCAACTGCTCCACCCTAACATTCTTCATAATCACACATGAAATCATGCTGATCAATGACAAACAATATGTTTGTGATTTATAATAACAATATTAAGCAATGTGGTCACTGAATGCCACAGTTGGAAACTCGCTCCACCTCCACAGCAGTCACAGTGAGCCAAAATGGCCACCAGCGTATGACTGCACAGCCCGGCAGTGCCTGGCACACTTTGCTCCTGATCGAGCAGGAGGTGACAGGTGTCTGAGCAGATCTCTCTCAGGCCCTGCCAGGGGTATAACAGCATGCCTCCCTGTTACTGACACACACACACTGAGAAGCTAAAGAGACCGCACACTACCGCAGGACCCTCACACCGCACTGCACCCTCAGGCCTTTCTCACCACACTCCAGTGCTGAAGAAGACAACCCCAGAGGGGAGAGAGAGAGAGTTCAACGACAGACCACTCCACCTCCCAAAATGGAGCTGCAGGAAGAGTCTGTGTGTTGGCGTGTATAAGTGAATGAGCATGTGTATTTGGCCGATGTGCATGCTTTATATTTATATATTATATTATATTATTTTACAGGCATTTAGCAGATACTCTTATCCAGAACAACTTTTTGCATATAATTTAAATAGCACCCAGCATCCATTTATACAGTTGGATATATACAGTACTGAAGCAATGCAGGTAAAGTACCTTTCTCAAGGGTACAATGGCAGTGCCCTACCCGGGAATCAAACCAGTTCCTTACCCATTACACTACACTGCATGTGTTAGTGAATGCATGTACATGCGTACGAATGTGTTAGCATGTGCGCGACAATCCCAAAATCTCATTAAATCCAGAACGGCTTCAACTAGATAATTAAGCAGACGAGGGAGATGACGAAGTAAATGAAAATTAGGGTAACCAAGATTGAGATGCTCTAATTGCATTATTGATCTAATATGTGAGATAGAACACACCATATTAGGGCCCGCTCTTTAATTTGCATTTTTATAAAGGAGAGATTGCCGTCCAATTCATTTCGCCACACAAGTTATTATAGCATTATTAACCTTTGTCTTAATAATTATATCCTTTGGGTCTTGCCCATTGGATGTACTGCATTCCTCTGTTCTCTTCCTCATGTGAAGGAAGGGGTCCAGGTTCAGAGGGATTTTCCATCAGTGAGTTCCACCGTGGCCTTCCATGGAAGATGCCAGTGTTCTGACATTTCATCCCGCCTGTCCAGTTGCCATACCAAGGGGTACTGCGCACGCGCACATCACAATTACGTCATTTTTTCCAGTATAGCGGCAAACCCATACATTTACGCTACCTGGTCTTTTGTCCAATGGTTTTTAATTCCATGTCTTTCAAAATTTGTGTGGTTGTTCATAAGCTTTTATTCCATTTGTGATGTTAATTCAACCTTTCTTCAAGTGCATTAAACAAGACCAGCTTATTGTTATCTGTATTAGTATTGTTATCCAAATTGCCAAACTTTGATTGTAGCCAGCGAACACACGTATAAGTTCAAGCATGCACGTTAAGGCATATTTCATAAGCGATGTTCATACACTAATTGGCCACTTTATTCTGGAAAATTAGACCATCAATGCAGCCTATTGTTTTAGGGTCAATGTATCACTATTAATAATATTCAGATAAAACATAAACGGCGTTTATCTCAAATGTTTTTTGAGATTGTTGTTGGATTAATGAAAGTAATAATGTAATTAGTTTAGAAGCATTTTCTGATAAGGCACAGAGGCCTACAGGTTCGGGGAACACAATGCTGGTGAGACTTGTGTGAAAATGGGCTGGGGGAACACAATGCTGGTGACACTTGTGTGAAAACGGTTCGGGGAACACAATGCTGGTGGCACTTGTGTGAAAACAGGCTTGGGGAACACAATGCTGATGGCACTTGTGTGAAAACGGGCTTGGGGAACACATTGCTGGTGACGCTTGTGTGAAAACGGTTTGGGGAACACAATGCTGGTGGCACTTGTGTGAAAACAGGCTTGGGGAACACAATGCTGATGGCACTTGTGTGAAAACGGGCTTGGGGAACACATTGCTAGTGACAATTGTGTGAAAACAGGCTTGGGGAACACAATGCTGGTGGCACTTGTGTGAAAACGGGCTTGGGGAACACAATGCTGGTGGTGCTTGTGTGAAAGCGGGCTCGGGGAACACAATGCTGGTGGCACTTGTGTGAAAACGGGCTCAGGGAACACAAGACAGATAGCCTCCCTCACTGCCAGCCCGTTGCTGCTCAGCTGTGACTCAAACCATTCACAGTCCCATATCAGTTTGTCAGCTATAATGAATTGCAAAATGAAACTAAAATGTAAATGCATATTAAAAAAAAGTGGATTTGTGATTGTGAAATGTAAATACGCAAACAAAAAGAGATGCAAGTCTTCCGTATGTGCAGCACTTTAAATTGTTTTATGTAAAACAGATATGAAAATAAATCTTTGACAGTTTGATTTAATGTATTCCCTTTAGCATTTTCATTCATTCCAGCAGTTAAACACATTTTTATCTCCTATTTTGTTTTTGTCAGCAACTTGGAATATTTAATCTGAAATGTAGTCAATGTGAGGTGAAAAAAGTATGATTGAACATCTGTATATAATGTCCTTTTACACACTAATTGCAACACATAAAATATGGGGAAAAAAAGAAATAAAATACATAAAGAACGTACTTGGTTTATTAAGGGTAATTGCTGCTGAGTGCTTTTTAATCTGCAGCAACAAAACATTTAAACAGGTTTCAAAATGTACAATAGCACAACATCTAAGCAGTCCTAAAGTAAATGAGCAAAACAAAGCCTGTTACCTGTGTTAAGGGATGTACAGAGAGCCACTTGCTATGTGGCTGGTCTCCTGTGCTAGGGGATGTACAGAGAGCCACTTGCTATGTGGCTGGTCTCCTGTGCTAGGGGATGTACAGAGAGCCACCAGCTGTGTGGCTGGTCTCCTGTGCTAGGGGATGTTTCGAGAGCCACTGGCTGTGTGGCTGGTCTCCTGTGCTAGGGGATGTTTCGAGAGCCACTTGCTATATGGCTGGTCTCCTGTGTTAGGGGATGTACAGAGAGCCACCAGCTGTGTGGCTGGTCTCCTGTGCTAGGGGATGTTTCGAGAGCCACTGGCTGTGTGGCTGGTCTCCTGTGCTAGGGGATGTACAGAGAGCCACTGGCTGTGTGGCTGGTCTCCTGTGCTAAGGGATGTTTCGAGAGCCACTGGCTGTGTGGCTGGTCTCCTGTGCTAGGGGATGTACAGAGAGCCACCAGCTATGTGGCTGGTCTCCTGTGCTAGGGGATGTTTCGAGAGCCACTGGCTGTGTGGCTGGTCTCCTGTGCTAAGGGATGTACAGAGAGCCACTGGCTATGTGGCTAACTGGAGGAGGGGGGTCTGTGTGGAGGCCACAGGCGGGCTGCGTCTGCATTGGCATCATCACCTCACCATGACTGTGTGAACAGCCTCAGTGTGGGGCTGAGACCACCTGACTAACACCACACGCAGTTCTGTGTGCCTTTTCACTCACAGTGGGAAGACTGCACTCCAATCTCAATGGAAAAAAGAAAAATAATTATTATGATTTTAATTCAACGAGGACAATTATTGCTTAATTAATGCAGACACATTCATGGCAATGGGAGAAAGCAGTATATCATTCAAACTTTAACACATAATGGTAAACACATCTAGTTTTTAAGAAATCATTTAAAAAATATATACATAAATAATTTCACCATGTGAAAAAAACTATATATCTGCCCTGTCCCTGAACATTTTAAAGGGGAAAGCACAAAAAAGTGGCCCCAAAGAAACTCTGAGCTCACTTCACCTGCTGAAACCTGCCATTACCGTACCTCTGCAGAAAAGTACCATGCACTGAACTTTGATAAAACAGTAGCATCACAAAAATTCTATAAAAAAACATTACCGAAACCCATTCTCACATAGGAGCATGCAATCCTGAGCCTGCAGGATTTACCCGGTCCCACTGCCGGTAAATGCAGCGGTGTTGTCAGAGCACTTCGGCTCAGACTCCGGGGACTGGACACAGGACAGGAATGTGATCGCTGACACTCCTGACAAGATAATGGGTTTGTAGAGGCCCGGCCGACATAAAAGGTCCGGCTCTGAGGGAAATTCCAGCTAAATTATTGATGGAGACAATAAAGGTTCTCCTTATATAAGCCGTTCGGTGGAAGAACGGTCCATTATTTTCAGAAACATCTTTAATTTGTTTGACTGTTCGAGATCGCGGCGCGCCGCGGCCTTCATTGTCACGTGCGCGGGACGCAATTACAGCCTCTCTGATAAGGGCGGCTGCGAAGCTCCGCCCCTGGGACTTGTAAGGGATCCGTAATACAATATGCCATCTGCATATCTCCTGATTTGCATCTAGATTGCTTTAATTATGAGCGAAAGTCAAGTTTTCTGTTCAAATGCGATGATGGTGCATCAATCAGGAAAGCGTGAATAATGATTAAGTGTGAGTAAAAATCAGCCACCTGGCTTTCGCTACGCCAAAACCATATTGCCGGAAAATTTCAACGCGGAAGCTCCAATAAGGCCATCGTGATGACACATTTAAAAAAACCACGACAAAGCGTACTGGACTAAAATAACTTTGATTGACAGTCAATGATAATTGTTTCATCTCCATGCCGCGGCAATACGTAAAGAAAAGCAGAAGACTGTTCTGCGTCTATTTTACCGTGAAATTCTTTATAATGGTTTGATTATGACCGTTATTTTAGAGTACCACTCCATTTGTTTTCCCCACTACCGAAAATGGTCGAGTGGTATTTTCAAAACGGATCCTCAGGCACCAGATAATGGGGCCAGATTAGCCCGTTGCTAAAGGCCACGGAGAGGAAAGAAGGTGTATTTACGTTCAGAGAAATCAAATCAAAGCAGCAGGAGCCATTAACGAGGTGAGAGAGGCGTTCGGCCGCGGACGTCTCTCTGCCTCCAGGTCATCTGTGCCACGCCGGCGCAAGGTCTGATGAGAACAGCGGCCATTTTCTCCAGCCCCCGCACGCGTGGTCGCTCCCCTCTCTGTCTCGCGTTTAAAGGGTCTGAGGGACGCTTCAGCTGTGGGAGAACTGACGCTGGAGGGGGGGAGGGGGGGGGGGGCATATCTGTGGGGCTCGCACATAGCCGGCCATTAATCCCGAAAACAAAAAAATTGAAATAAGTAAAACAAGAAAAACAAGGGCATTGTGGGGGGGAAAAAAAGCTAAACGAATGTGCAAAGAATGGCTCTGTCCTTTCCCTGTAATGGCCTCCTTTAGCTCCAGAGATGATGAAAAATGTTTCCCCTGCTGAGGGCACACTCAGATGACAAGACATCCTTCAAGCTGAATTCTCATCCAAGGGGCCACTCTTTTTTTCTTCCTCATAAGAGCTAACGAAGTGTTATCGAAACTCTCCCAACCCACCACTAGCCGCACAATGACTCTTCAATTTTTCATGGTGTGTCCCTCTAAAATCTTTCAAATTATTAGCCAAAAATGATTTGCCTAAAAACAGACATTTTATTTGCCTTTTGGTTTCCTGCTTTACAACACCCTACAGCACATTTACATACTCATCCTACACTTGCATTCACACTGACGTTTACCGACTTCCACACGCCACTAATTTTGTATATCTTTCATTTTTCGCTACCGTCTCATAATTTTTACACTTGACTGAAAGTCATGGAAGGCCAGAATACAATTCTCTAAGATTCAGATGAACTCCAAGAGAAGTATGTGAATTACAAGTTATTCTTGTTACAAAAGTAAACTAAAAGTATTAGGGGGATGAATAATACACCTTATCTTTTTGGATAACATAGCACACTACCTGCATTGTAAATAGCCTTCTTTGCTCATCTTTATCAAGGGTGTGAATAATGTTGGAGGGCAGGATATGTGCATTCGTACAACGGAAACACACATGCTAATCTGGCTCTGAATGCCAGCCTAGAAGTGGAGCTTTCAGTGAAAATCCATGAGAACCTGCTAGGCAAATTGTGACGGTACCTATAAGCATCTTAAAACATAAATAAATAAATAAATAAATAAATAAATAAATAAATAAATAAATAAAACCGCATTGAAGGCTTGCCTTTTGATGTATAAATTAATCCCGACTCTCTTTCTTCCCCCTGACACGGTACTTTAGTAATATCCCTAATGAGCCTCCTTTATTCGGGGCTGGGACAGGACAGGACACCTCACTGTCCTCCTCTCATAACATGAAGGAATGAGGCAGCGGGTGGGCCCGCCCGCCCTCCCCAGAATTGGGGATTCCTAATTGATGGCCTGCTGTTCCCATCCATCCGCACGTTCTCATTCCATTCCTCTTTTTGTTTTAATGCTGCTGACACACAATGCCCCACTATCCCGGTAAAGAGCCGCTTAATTAGCCTCTCGCCCTCTCTCTCTAAAGGGACCCGCACTTCACAGCACTCGGCTGCCAATACTTCCAACTTTGTTCCGAGGCTGCACAGTTACTTAAGTAGGCTATTGCCATCCCCCCAAAACTTCAAAAAACACAAGTGTTCCATAGGGGAAAATAACATAATTTAACACTAGTACTTTTACTAAATCAACTAATGATATTAATAGCAAGAAGAAGAAAAACAAGCTGAAGGATGAAGAGGAACTAAGATGCATTTTGCTCAAAGGTACAACAGCGGCACTTCTGAAATCAGATTCAGCAGTTGCCGAACAACCTCTTCATCATAACTTTCCAACACTGGCAGATGACACAGATCTGAGCCATTCTCATAGCTCTTTACCTGTATTTATCATATTTAATATACAACATGTATATTAAAAAGCATGTACCATTATATACATTTTGGCAATATGTTGTCCTCATATTGTGCATGGACCCCATGTCCACCGGGTCAAAAATGACCCACTCTTGATGCACCCCCTCTGATAAAGCCTCTTCATTTTAAGCCCTAAAGCAATGTTTTGAAGGTAGAAACAACCAGTAAATCAATAAACTGGTGAATAACTGTTGTCCTACTTTCAGACAGACTGTATTTCTTCAGTCTAGACCACTCACTTTTCTTAAAACACATCATAATAAAGTTTGTCCCACCACCTTCATCATGTGGACTCCTTATAGCCTTTAGTGCCCTGGTCTTGTGTCCTCTGGCCAAACAATATTGATTTATATGACTTGTGATGATCACACAATTAGGAATGACTTCCCACTAGGTAATACTGATCTGTGACAGAACACAGATATAAGCTAAGGGACCTTTGCTCTGGAACAAAAGGTTATTTTTTTTATACAAACAGGCTGTGTGATTGGTCACTTTGACAAAGTGACAGGCCAGCCACGGCACAGTCACTGTGTTCAACAGGTCTTCTTCATTCTTCATCTCATCCTTGCAACTTGTTGTAGCGATAGCAGCTGCAGCATTTCACTGGGCCCAGCACAATCAATGTTACCTCAGGCATTTTAAATACGGATTGTTTGACCATGGAGCGTATGCTCTGACGCACTAAGGAAATAAAGTTTACGGAAATCATCCATTCAAATGTCAGCGAAAGTGCTGAAGTGTGGGACTCCCCTCTTTAGCAGATGCCGTGAGGTTAGCAAGAGTTCATAACGAGCCTCTGTCTCTCCGCGCACCGCACGCACCCCGTGCTCTCTGTCATTTCCAGTTGACGGCACTGCAGAATCGCAGGGACGCGCAAGGCCCATTAAACTAATCAGGCCTTAATGGTTTCATGAGGCCATTTTAGATGGCTCCTATTATGGAGAATGATTACTGAGAACAAACAAAGGATGTTGGGGTGGAAAGAAAGGTGAGTTGACAGAATGAAAAGCTTTCCGTAGTTAAAACATTACTATTGCCCCCTCCACCAAGCTCAAACACAATCACATTAATAGCTGAACAGCTGTATAGTTAGATTTATTTACTCCGTTTTGTGCTCTCTGTAGGAGAACATAGCGTTCATGTTGTAAGATGAGACCCATCAAGACAATGATCACATTTACATGCACATCACTATTACAGTCTTACTCAGATCATACAAGTATTGTGGTTATGACAAAGTCCATGTAAACACCTTATTCCAAAAAGCAAAACCCAGTTAAACCCTTATTCCGAGTATACAAAATCCCAATAACATAGTTTGTATATGCTGATAATAATCTGAACATGAGAACTATGGAAGCACCTTATTCCATTTACACTGTAACTCTTAAACAGTCTGCATATGCATTCGCAGGGTGAGTCTTGGGAGTTGAAGTCAACCAGCTAGTTTACAGCAGCAAGCGCGAAGCCCTCATCTCTGGAATGACTAGGAGACAAAAGTCTTGCATAGCGTACACACAGCTGTCCAACTCACTTTTTACTTTGACAGGACAAATAGCTTAATGTTACATGGTGTGAGTGGATACTTATCTTCCATCTCTACTAAGTGTGTTGAGCAAACACTCACAGGACAGGCAAGATTAAAGACGGAGGAACCCAACAGGCCCAAATGCGTAAGTGGCCAAGATTGAGCCGGCAACCCGCTATCTAACAGTGATCTTACAGAGACAGAGACAGAGAGACACTCGAGAAACCGTGTTACTCCGCACTGTAATCATAAACTTCAACGGCTTTGGTCCTCAAACACATCCTGTGATTTCCTCATAACCTTGTCTTGCTCAGTGAGCTGAACACTTTCGAGGTTTTACTGCCCCAGAAAGTACAGTAAACTCCAGCATAACCGCTTCCAGCAAAAGCCACCGACCGGATTTTCCGACGCCCTAATTTAAATGTTAATCCCTGTGTACAGTCTGGGTCAAATTGACCCACATGAAATGTTTAGTAAAAAAGGAGTAGCAACTTTGAAAGATGTATGTACCAGTGACTAATAGGGATGAAATGTCAATGTTTTTAATAAAGATGGAGTAAATAAAATGAAAACATTTCAACCGCAATCAAGCTTGTTCATCGTTTAGCCCTGTATATACTTTTCGGCAGCGCCTGCTCACAGCCAGGTTTGAGCCTTTCTTCTTTCACAACCAGTGACTAAACCAGTGTAAATTTGGTTCTTGTTTTGTGTTTCTATTTAGTGTTTCTATTTGTTCTTCATCACCGGGCGCGACAGTTCTTTTATATTTATATTTATTGTGCATACAATTTTCATACTGAACAATAATATTTCACACTTCGAAATTGTGTCAGCTGTCATGGTAATTTTTACCCTCTTAGCCATCCCCACATGTATCCGTCTTCCCCCAGGTTCTGTTGAGATTGGATATGTGAGAGCTTACTGTATTAAACCAGAAACAGAGTACAGAAGCACTTTATTAAAGCAGACTCTTTTTATATTCATTCAGTCTTGTAGAGAAAGACGATAGTTTCTCAGAAATCATCTTATATTGAGACACACACATTTACATTCATTAATAAATAAAAAAATGAGTGAATGTAAATAGCAATTTCTGCAAAAGGGAATGAAAATAAAAAATAGTGCTGCAATAACCTTCACTTTTATATTAAAAAATTACTATGGCCTGGATTCTATCAGAATTTGTCTGTCACTTTGATTCAAAAGTAAACGTTAGTTCTGTTCTTGATGAAGTGAATACACCATTCTGTGCTGTGCTAAAAAAAAATTGTGAATAGCATTTGCATTTATTATGCAAATTTAATTTAAGGTATAGGCAGAATAGAAATTGTGACACTTGCTCATCAGAGGATGAAAATCAAGGTGACTGAAGGTTCATCTTTTTCATAATAAATTGAAAATATATTTCCAGTTGTACCAGTGTTGTACCTTTCACTCTCAAGCACAAGCTTCCTCACATCGTAATATATAAATAATTAAATAAAATCAAGGACAGATGCCGAATAGACCCAAGCCTGTATCGCTCTGGACACTAGTCATTTTCTATGGGACAAAAACGGTTGTACGGGCTCTACAAGTCAGTACAGATGTCCAGATAGGCTTGAATATGCCAGTGATGCAAGCTTCAGATTTATGTCTGGTGTTTTTGTGAAAGGTGGGCTGGGACTTGCACCCCTGGCAGAAGACAGTGTGGGAAGCACAACATTGCACAGTTGAGTACTAGCTCTGAACAAACACTGAGGAAGGAGACTATTCTTTTTCAAAATATTAGTATTTACATGCTCTGTTGAATGTCAAATGAGTTAAATGTTAGCAAATGGGTAACAAAGTTATACCGGACAGACAATTTCCCCCAGGTCTCTGAACAGTAACTGCTCTCCCTGGATCAGTAATTCTCATCATGAGCATTATGCAAATGTTTCTGCATCAGTAACAAAACTCATCAAATGTTTTTAATGTTTTCTAGTACTGTAGCTACTCAGGTGAACAAACACATCTAGTCACATCCTACAGTGCTCAAGTATATAAGAATATGTACTGTATGCAATTCTACGCAAAGAGCTATTAAATCTGCAATAGAATGGCAGGATTCAGTGGAACATGCATTTTCTTGATTGTGTACAGCTGTGTAGAATGTGAAATTTGTCTTGCCTGATTTGAACACACTCTTCTCTTTGAATACCTTATCTGAATGCATTTCCTCTTTAGATAATGTTGTTGGATGAATGTAATATGTCTGTGAGACCCATCACATACTGTACCATGAGTTACTGTATAACAGTATGAGCCAGAGCTGTGTACAGCACGTGTGTTATTGATTTCTCTTTTTTGTCTGACTTATTTAATTATTTTTGGCCAGTCTTTACCATGTTAAACCCTTGTGTATTTTCTTTTTTATGTTCTACTTTTAATTGTTGGTGCTGAATTGAACTCACACCATGAAGTAAAAAATATAATAAAATACTATTCAAACGTTTTGACTCAAATCAAACGTGTGAGTGAACCAGGGGTCTAATATCAGTCTTAAGACCTTGCTTGAAATACACCCGGGCATAAGCAAAGCAAACTTTACCTGCAGGGTATTTTTTCGGCCGTTAAATTACCTTTCAAAGGTCATCTTTCAGTTAGGGACTCACATTAAATCCCGTCATTTCAAAACTGTTCTTTTTAGCTCATTAAATGAAGATGGTAAAATATACCCCAAAACCAAATAAATTATATTATTTAAGTAGATGATAACACAAATACCCGCGAAATTCATGTAATGTGCTGCATGTAATACCCTGTTTTATATGATTAACCATCCTAAAAGAGACAAATTACTCCCAATTATACAGCTGGGAAGAGGTATGTTGCTGTTTAGCACTAAATGTACATTAGCCTTCATGCTACTGGTGACTTCTCATTTTCGTTACATATTTTGCAATCAATCCGCTATACCCGAGCCCCTCGTAATGGGCAAATCAGTGCGCCAGTTGAATGTCAGTTGAATGTTGATTGAATAACATGATATACTTAGAGAGTTTATCTATCAGGGTGGCACTATAACACAATGGTGAGGGGGCTAGCTGTAAGTTTAATTCCCCAATGGGGCACAGCCGTTTGTACCCTTGAGCAAAGTACTTAACCTGAATGGCTTCGGTAAAACTATCCAGCTGTATAAATTGATTGTATTCAAAGACTGTAATGCAATCTGTGTAAGTTGCTCTGGATAAGCATCTGCTAAATGTCTCAAATGTAATGCCATGGAATGAATTCATTTCCATACTTCCCTCGCCTCAAGCTCCCATAGTTCATTGCAATGTCACTGTCTATAACGGTGGTTCCCAACTGGGGGGGGGGGTCAGGACCCAGAACAGAGCCTCAGGGAGCAGCCAAAGGGCCTGGAGATGATAGGAATTTACTGAAAGCTTCTATCAAAAAACATCAAGGCAAGTAATTATTCAGCTAATTAACTAGCTCAAAGCCAGCAATTAATAGTATATGAAATTTAATACAATTTCAACTCTCTGTAGATGTCATACTGTCATATGCTTGCTATAAATGGGGGAAAGGAAATATAGCACTCATCACACAGCAGCAGTGATGGAGAGGGACCTTGACCAGTTGA
This sequence comes from Anguilla anguilla, assembly GCF_013347855.1. Classification (NCBI taxonomy): domain Eukaryota; kingdom Metazoa; phylum Chordata; class Actinopteri; order Anguilliformes; family Anguillidae; genus Anguilla; species Anguilla anguilla. Next base: position 27,275,683 of record NC_049218.1, on the reverse strand, counting down.
CTTTGGCGATGACCAGATAGCCAGACTGAGAAAAGCCGGGTGATCCCCCTAAACGTTCAGATCTTTTAATGGCCGCCATGAAGACAGCTGTTTAGTGTCTCCTGAAAGCTGGATCTGGAGTGCATGCAGTTTTGTTTCTGAACTGAACAGCGTAGTTCTATAGCGCCTGTACACGTTCCTTATCATCAAGGCCTGTGTACCACGCTAACGTTTCCTCAGCTTATTTTTATTTGAACTTTTGAGCTGGGCGTAACATCTCCAACACCCTGTTAGAAACAATATGGCCCATACCAGTAACAGAAATGCCACTTTAGAAAGTTTTTTTTCAAGACTCTCAGCCCTTTTATGGAAAAAAAGACAGATATCGGAACAATAAAACCCAGAAACATCATACGTTATCGCGCACTTCCTCAGGTGAAAACGCTGGCGCCTGCCTGGATTTCAAAGGGCCTACTCACAAAGCCCCAGCAACACAATACGACCGTTTTTAGTGTCTGTCTCACCGGATGAGCCCTGCCCCGCCGCCCCCAAAAAAGTATCAGTGTGTGTGTGTGCTGAGTAAGAGCCAGAGAGGAAGTCAGTAAAACTCTCATTTCCTGCTGTCTCCGCATAAAGATGTGAGGGGTGGTGTCAGGCATCGGTATGCTGCCAAAGAATGGCACATTAATAGTAATCAAGTGCCCCAGGCACCCAGCACGGAGAGACTCCTCCACCCTACAGGAGTCCTCCGACTCAGGCAACTTCCCCTGAATCTCTGAGCACAGCAGCTCGGGAACCAAAGCAATGCAAAGAAAGAGGCCGTCGCTTTCCTTTACTGCAGCAAGGACGCTCGATTTCAGGATGCATTCAGAAAAAAAAAGGAATCAGGTGTGAATGCTGGTTTTGTTTTACAACAACTCAGGTATACATGTCCATTGCTAATCCCATGAGGGGGCTGGAAACCAGTTTTAATGCGTCACATTTAAAACAAATGTCTGAAATTGGTCCTGACTGATTCTTTAGCAAATATTTCAAAATCAGTCAAAACAATTGTACTCAACAATTTTAGATAATCAAATCAAACCTCTAGCTAATCAATTTTGGTAATTAAATAATTCACATGTGGTTAAAAGGCACATTCACAGCTTTTATTTAAGAGTATTTTTATATATTTTGGTTTCACCATGTAGGAATTAGAGTGCTTTTCATCCCCCATTTTAGGACAGCATAATGTTTGGTACATATTAATGTTACATAAATGAAAGTAGTCATGTTTAGTACTTTGTTGCATATCCTTTGCATGCAATGACTGCTTGAAGTCTGTGACAAATAGACATCACCAGATGCTGAGTATCTTCTCTGGTGGTGCTGTGCCAGGCCTCTATGCAGCCATCTTCATCTCCTGCTTATTTTGGGGGCTAGTTGCCATTTTCAGCATAAGAAACACATGATAAATTGGATTCAGTTTGAATGAATGACTTGATCAGCCAAGAATTTTGCAGTTTTCAGCTTTGAAAAGCTCTTTCGTGGCTTTAGCAGTATGTTTGGAATCACTGTCTTGTCGTAGGATGAAGTGCCATCCAATGAGTTTGGACGAATTTGGTGGAACGTAAGCAGACATGATGCTTCTGTACACTTCAATATTAATTCACCTGCTGCTCTCGGCAGTTACACTATCAATGAAGGCAAGTGAGCCAGTACCTCTGGCAGCCATACATGCCGAAATCCTAACACCCCCACCACTGTGTTTCACAGATGAGGGGGCTGATTTTAATCCTGGGATGTTTCTTTTGGGCTCCACACTTTGCTATTGCGGTCGCTCTTATACAAGTGAATCTTGGTCTTGTCTGTCCACAACAGCTTTTTCTTCTGGTTTATATACTTCTTAGCAAACTGTAGCGTAGCCATCCGGTTTTTGCAGCTAGCTAGTGGTTTGCGTCTGGCAGTGTAGCCTCTCTAGTTCTGAAGTCTTCTATTAATAGCAGTCATTAACACATCCGCTCCTGCCTCCTGAAGAGTGCCTCTGATGAATTGGGCAGGTGTCTGATGGTTTTTTCATTATGGTGAGAATTATTTGGTCATCAACTACAGAGGTCTTCCTTGGCCTACCAGGCTCTTTGCAATTACCAAGCTCACCTGCTCTCTATTTCTTCTTAATGATGTTCCAAACAATTGATTTTGGTAAGCCTGAGGTTTGGCCTATGCCTCTGTTTTCATTGTGATTGTTTCTTATTTCTCAGCCTCAAAATGGCTTCTTTGACTTTCACTGACACAAGTCTGGTCTTCATGTAGACAAATGGCAGAAACAGACTCCAAAGACAACCAAGACTAGATGCTGAATCAAGACTAGATGCTGAAAGCTCTCTTTCACCTGCACTAAGGAAGCAAATGAAAACATTTGACTCATCAGAAACACTTGTGTAGCCTGTGTCCCAAATGTTATGGTGCCCTGAAATGGGAAGACTGTGCAAACACACTCTTTAATGAAAGCCAAGAAGCTGCACTTTAACAACATGTGTTTGTTTGATTACAAATCTGTAATTGTGGAGTCCAGGGCTAAATCAAGAAGAAAAAATATGCCCTTGTCCCAAACATTGTGGAGCTCACTGTATGGTGGCAATACTGAAGGAAAAGAAAACGCTGGCAAGGAGCAAAGATAGCATTTTCAGATAATAATTTAAAAGGACAAGTCCTGTCAAACTGGCTCATGGTGACAGAATACCACATGCTGGGAAGTGACAGTACAATATTGGTTTCACACCGGTTTGATGAATGCAGCAGTCAGATGGACCTTCCGCTCCAGAGAAACTCCACTGCAGGACTGGGGCAGCCTCATTATAGCACGGACAGTATTTGAGCACAATAAACATTTCACAAAGACCTGATGAAATTTAGGATACAGGTGCTCTGAGGAGAACAGGTTACTGGTGCTCTGAGGAGGTCAGGTTACAGGTTCTGTGAGGAGGACAGGTTACAGAATCTGTGAGATGAACGGGTCTTCAGTGATATGCACTAGGATATGGGAAAATAGGTTCGTAATTTTGTCCTGACAATTTTTCATATTTTACTATCTTTTATTATTTTTGATATCTTACACCATGGGCAAGAATGGTCTATTGATCTGGAGCAGGAGAGCGGTTCAACAGATGTGGAGAAAATTCCACAGATGTGGAGTCTTAACTTAAATTACTACTTACTCTGCTGCTTGGCCAGTGAATGTCTAAGAGAGATGGTGATCTCTAGGTCATGTACCTGGAAATAAGCAGTCAGCAATATTTTACATGATTTTAGGGGAAAAGATGTGAAATGGTTGATATCAGCTTAAGTGGAAATGCATTGGGCAGGAAAAATACACCCTTTACAATAGGGAGGTGATTTTAAAAATATGACAGAGCCTATGTTCTGCCATAGGAAAAGCACAGCAGAGCACAAAATGAAATGCTTGATTTTTTATCGATGAAAAGATGGCAGTATGCAAAACAATAATTTTGTGCTATTTCCAGCTATTTCGGTTAGTGACCACCTAAAGCTGTATTTTTGCTAATTAACTAATTCATTTGTTTTTTTTTTAAATATGTTTTTCTGAAGAGCTAACAGTTATGCAGAACTGAAATTATACAGTTAAGCAGTGGTATCTCTCTTTATTCATATTGTATGAGAATATCACAGAGGGGGATGAAACAGGGAGACATTTATGCTATGACATAATCAAATATTTTATTTTTCATAAATACTCCTTGTTTTGCGCTGTAAAGTGTCATGGACACCACAGAGGTAAATGATGCAGAGGCAATTAAAGGAGCAGAGCCAATGGGCCTTGCTTGCTCAGTGTGATAATGATAATGATTGGATGGAATGCAAGGGGGGTGTGGCCTCTATGACAGAACATCCTAGATTCAAATTGTGATCAGTCCACCTCTACGAGCAGACACAGCAGTAATGCTATGACTCAATATGAATCTCACTAACACAGAGAACCTTGTAAATGCTAAATCTGTTCATAGATAAAAAGAAAGAAAATAGCATTTACTGAAATGAGAAATGAATATTAAAAGATCATTCAATCTTTCAAAGTCAGACAAAATCTGAGAGTCAAATGATCCCATAGCTGCAAGCCAGACACTGAAGAAACTTTGACAGTTAATAATACATCACTAAAATGAAAATAAATAACAGTCTGATAAAATGCTAAGAATTCTTAAACAAATTCAGAAACCTCTGAGGCATATTATAAAACAGAAATAACAAAAATAGCGATTTTACTGATACGGATTTGATTGAAATTCATATGCAATTGCCTGGTGATTGCAACGTGTGTATTGCGATTTAAATCGTCTTTTTGAAAATAGCAATTTATGTGCGGACTGCACGTGACTACAACACAAACTGATAGAGGTCTGCCAGGCCTCTTTTAGATGACTACTGCACCTACCTCAGGTCTCGAGGAAGGCTTTGAATTTAAGGGGGAAAAACAAGCCCAAATCAGCGGTGCATGCGGCTATGGCTTTGATGATGATGATGGCTTTGATCTTGCCATCACTAAGAATGACAGCTGTAACAGCAACAGTGGACCCCAACGGCGAGTGCCTTTATTGCATAAGATCCCTCCGAATCTTGTATTCTCCAGTTCCCCTTGCACAAAGGCTGAATTGGTGCAAAAATGCAACAGGAGAAGGTCCCTCTCAGAGGACTCGTACTCTCAAACAAGCGCTCCATCCCAAAACATTTTTCACATTTCCTACTCTCGTACGCTCCACAAAACCTCAGAAGGAGCCAATAGAAGGAGACGAGGGATAGAGGATTATGGAAACGGAGAGCAGATTTTAGGTATAATGCTCTATCATCATGATTAAGCATTATTAATCCAAAGTGAGGATCAGGGATCCATTTTTTTTTTTTTACTGAACTTTATAGAAGCAATAAAAAAAGAAAAGAAATTGTAAGGAGAGAAAAAAAATTGGGGCATAATTGTGAAAATTTTCTTTTGTAAAAGTTACAAAATCGAACGACTTCATTTATTAGTTGAGAATTACAAAAAACGTCCGCCCATATAAGCTATAAGTGGCAAGTGTCAAGCCATTTGTACACTGCAATTTGCAAATACTGCACTATACAGAAGGATGAAATGAGAGACTGTAACTAATCATACAAAATTAAATATCTAGATTAAAACAGATTAAACTAAATTAAAGGTGTATATTTAGGGCATCAGAGGTGTAATATACTGTCAGTTTCCCTGCAAGTTCCATGAAAGTTTTATGCATTGGTAATTTATTGTTTTTCATTGTGCATGCCATGTATTTTCATTTAATTAAAACAGGCAGCACATCATTTGAATGATGGTTTTGCTCCAATGATGAGGTGAGCTGCAGTCAAAACCCAACAGAGCAGTGCCAGCACACTTGGTTATCTCCGCGTCTGCAAACCTAGAGTAGATACTGAGGCCTCGGGAATAATGTAAGCAGCAGAATGTCAACAGCCCCATCTTGTTTTGCATGTCTTGGTTGGGAGTTTCGTCAGCAGGTCTAAACCTTGCACCCTTATTGCGTTCTACAAAAAGTGTTTGATACCGAAAATTTCTCTCTAAATATGCCAAAATTAGGTCACAGTCACCCATTAATATTTCATCATTTTCAACTAATGAAGTCACTCAAACAACTTAGTAAGTCATTCAAATGACTTTGTTAGTCATGTAAACTACTTAGCAAGTTGTTAAAATGTTTTTCTCCTCAAAAAAGGCTTCTGCAGAACTTACCAAACTGTTTTTGTGGAGAATAGACAAAAAAACAAACAAACAAAAAAACACTGAATGCGAAACTTTGTTGTACGTCGCTCTGGATAAGAGCGTCTGCCAAATGCCTGTAATGTAATGTAATGTAAATAAAAGAACTGTAAAGTGTTGTGAGCACATACGTTCAATGATGAACTATTGTGTGAGAGCAATTCTCTCTCTCTTGCTCTTTCTCTCTCACACACGCACGCACGCACTCACACACATTTCTAAAGCTGTGGTTGTATGTGGAACTTTGGGAGAGGTCAACATATTGCATAGAATCCACAGACATCATTAACCCACATGGTATCTTAGAGGAGTGAAGCGTATTCTCGTGGTGTGAGGCTAAAATATTGTGGGAAAAAATATAATTCTGCAGGAGAAGAGACTATAATCCATTAATCAACATGCTGATCAGCTATGACCCGTCTTTAATTTAGGAAAGGCTGATTGTCTAGGTTGTGATAATGTTTAAAAAAAAAAAACCCAACAACCTAAGATAATGCAGTTATTTTGCGAACAAATTCAAAAAAGATCTATTTTTACGTAATCTCTGTCACAGGGACATACAGTACTGCTTGAGTAATGATGGCCTGGTTTTACGGGATAGAACTGCTGACAAAGATTGCTTTGAGGCTCAGAGTTTATAGCTTAATCCATATTAATGTGAGCATCTAGGAAAAGGCTAATAAAAAAAGCCAAAGTGGTCATTACATTTTTCATAATCTCTATGTTCCTGCAAGCCTGAGATAGTGCACATAATTAATACCCTTGATAAATGACCAAAAGGCCGTCCTCAGCTCGGCGAAGATTCTATTTCTTATTAGATTTCTTTTGTGCATGGCTCTATTGTTTTAGAACTGCTTAATGATATAGTTTGGCTCTGGCGCAGTTTACCCATCTATGGCAGAGCTTATCGTCACCACAACAAGATGGACAGTCTGGCAAGGTGATCAAGTTGTTGCTACTTTCAGATGATGAGAAAGAATGACTAGGAACCAAATGGCTTTCCAGCACTCTTTAAACTACAGTTAAAACCAGGGAGTTTAGCCATAGGGTGCCAACCAGTGAATGAATACATCCCCATTTATGAACTCACACATCACTCAAAGGAATCAGTGCACAGGTTAATGAGGAAGCCACACGGTCGCAAGCACCAGACACACCATCCATACACCACCCAATTGGCCAGTTATTTGGTGTATACTTGGTATGTTCAGTGAAGCACTTTCAGTAGCTTAATTTTGAATGAATTCATCAAATGCAAAACAAATTACATGCTGCAATTACCTACATGTTAAATCATAATTGGAATAAGAAGTTCTTGGGGATTTTGGTCCCTTAGAGAGAACCTTTAGTTGCCCTAAGAGTGTTCTAGCATGATGCCCAATCAAATAGGACAGACAGACAGATGGCAGGTGGAGAAAGTGCAATCCTACATGCTGTTCAATAAACAGATCTGCTTTCTGCAGAATTTATTTAAAAAAATAATTTTTCGAAGAATGAAATTGTGAGCTAAAGCAAAGTATAAATAGAAACTGATCCTGCAACTTGAACTTGTCAAACTATATGTACTCTTCATACTGCAGAGCAACACCTATATATATGTTTGGAACAAAGCCATATTTTTTTTCTTGATTTGGCTCTGTACTCCACAGTTTTAGATTAATGTTCAAACAATGCACATGTGGTTAAAGTGCAGATTAGCCAAAGAACCTGTATGTCATGCCTCTATGATGGCTAGCAGCTGTGGAGTCAATATTAGTAGGCTGCAGTGCTGTCACTGGGCCAGAACGCACCAGAACAGTGTTCTGTGAGTGAATCTGACAGGGGAACATGCATTCTAGCTTTTTTTTCCTTCAAAAAAAGAAAGAAAAAAAAAACATACGGAGCAGAAATGTTTGTGGCACAAGCCATGGTCACAAGCATAAACATGTCATTTTGAAAACACAGCACACCACTCAGCCAATGAAACTACAGCTGTCCTCTCCCCCCCAACTCTCTGCAGTCACGTCAACATGAAGAGCATCCAGTATTGCATTCATTGCTACATTAGAGGATTCAATTATCTCTAAAAATGCATTAAAATTAAGCATTTTGCAAAACATTTCTGCCCCCGGAACCGTCCTACATAGATGGGTTCCCCTCGTTAATTTTGGCTCCTGACAGCGCTGGGAGGTCTAAAGCATAAATGGGGACAGAAAGTGAAATGTACATATTGGCCCACTCTGAAAAGGGGTCACGTTTTTTAAAGCTGAGTTCGAAGTTCACAGCCCGTGTTCTCTGCTTCATACGCAAATTATTCTCCAATAAAAGAGCATATTACTGTATACCGGCACTTACAGCACTGCCTCACCATGAAGGGTATAGAGCAGACAGCACTTAGACCAGTAGTAACCAATCCTGTTCCTGGAGATCTACCGTCCTGTAGGTTTTCATTTCAACCGTAATCTGGCACACCTGACTCTACTAATTAGCGACTCAACAAGATCTCTCACTGTCAAATGCAGTGTGCTTTGTTTGGGTTGGAGTGAAAACCTACAGGACGGTAGATCTCCAGAAACAGAGTTGGTTACTACTGACTTACACAAACAAACATACAATCAGTTTTATGGGTAAAAAGTCCTTTATCGTTTAATGTTTTTTAAATATGTAACTGCTAACATGAGCAATATTATTATCAGAAACAATAGACCTGAGAGAAGATGAAAGACATAAAACAACGTGAAAACACAAAAGCATGAATTAGAAAAAAACTGTAAAAAAAAGGCACCTTACACAGAAAATATAATTGCTTTTCACAAGGGGGAAATCCAGACAAATATTATGAATCTCACTGTAAATAGAGTGACAGGCCATTTTCAGATAGCAACTGGTGTTTCCATGGTGACATGAGGGGCATCTGAGAAGTAGAATTGATCCACAGAAGAATGTATTCTCCAGTGAGTGCTGTCAAATACTAGACAGTCCCCACCTCTTGATATTTCTGAAGCCAATCACAACACACATTTTGCTTTTTTATTTCAGAAGGACCATGGCTTTAGGGATGGTATGCCACCACATATTCATCCAGCACCAGAGAATGTCTGTTCTCTTCCAGGCTGTCTTGAATTTAAAGACTTAAAGTGAACAATACAACAATGCGGCATGCATACAAATGTGGTACGATATTCCAGATCTGGAGGAAAATAAAAATGGGAATATAAAGATCAAAAGCTTTTTATCCCACCCGTTTCACTCGCAGTTTGAGCAAAGGGGCTTTTCTCCAGGAGAATCACTGAGTTTCAGTCTCACAGCAGCCAGAGCTTTTGATTCTGCTTTAAAGGATGTTATCTCAACCATTGTAAGGCCAAGTCTCCATTATTAATGGAGTTTGGTTAAAAATGTGGAGCCGGCTGGAAAAGGTACTGTTAACAGTAACATATGCGAGCCCCCGAGGAGATCAGCCAGTAAAAATACTCTTCACAAGTGCAGGCTGGGCACTGCAGTCCAGAAGTGTGCACGTCTCAGCTGCATGCTGGACACTGTAGTCCAGAGAAGTGTACATATTTCAGCTGCATTCTGGGCATTGTAGTCCAGAGAAGTGTGCACATTTTATCTGCAGGCTGGGCACTGTAGTCTAGAGAAGCAGGCATATTTCAGCTGCATGCTGGGAATTGTAGTCCAGAGAAGTGTGCATATTTCAGCTGCATCCTGGGCACTGTAGTCCAGAGAAGTGAGCACATTCAAGCAGCCAAAACCAGACTTCCTTTTTGAAGCTCATTTCCTGGTCTTGTTCTTCCTGGTTGCTCACTAGCGCCACTACGGTTGGCTCCAGTATAGGTGTTTTCATATCCGGTTTCCATGTAAGTCTATGGTACAAATGCGGTCAAAATACAAAGTCAATAATTTTTTCTCATGAGAACAAATAGTTATAATATGTGTATTTTATTTGTCTTATGACTGTTCATGGGTCGATTTCATGATTTATTGTGTCATTTGGGCACTGTTATAATATTTGTTGTGGACCAATGAGGTATAGTTTGCGTCACTTCCTGATTACTGTAGAGGACTAAGCTACAGTAGGGGCTACAGTCCATGGTCACTGGGGTGGGAGGTGGCGTCTCTTGGCCTTGACATTGCGACTCCGACCAGGGTCCACCTGTGCGAAGTCAGAAAATGCAGGCATCCCATTTTGTAGTGGTTTCATTATAGCGTGTGCTATTTACAGCTGCACTAGACGACCATAAAATAATCCTCCTCTGAAGTTTTTCGGTAGCCGAGTCATTTTTACTATTTCCTTTAGCCCACGTAACCAAATAATTAGTTGGCAGAAAGCGTAATCAGCTAACGCTTATTTGCTATATGTGGTAGTCCAGTAGCCTATGCTAAAACAGTTTGCCATTTGACTAGCTAGCTAACCCTAACCGGCAAATATTCCATCTGTCAAACGTGTTTGACGGCTTGTCAGTCGTGTACATTCCGTAAATGTCTACCTGGGCCATGCTGCACGAATGTGACAAAGCTAGAAGCTAGCAAGAAAATAATAATAATTAGAAATTCAATGTACATTATTTTTGTCTTTATGCAACAGGTGGAAAACTTGATCTTCAAAGTGCATTGTCATATTTACACGCCTGTAGATCAGTTATTAAAATACTTGGTAGATTTGTTAATCACCGCTGACAGTGTTAATTTTTATTCGGTAAAAAGTGACTTGCGAACGATCGGTCAGCTAGCGTCACCCAGCAAGTGAACACCACAAACGGCGATGGAGTAGTAGCAGTTAATGGCTCATTAACTGACTGTAGCGAAAACCTACGACGATAACTTGCTTGGTTAACAGCAGGTCTACCAGACAGTTATATGAAAATTAGCCTAGTCAAATCACCAGTAGTCTACACATCTCTGATAGATTGACCATCAGTGCAGTCGATGTTCTTCCCCTGTAGTTCATATTGCTAATGCGTGAGCTAACCACGGATAGCTTACCTAGCTCACTGGCAAGCTGATATGCTAGCTAAGCATATTCGTTTTGCCGAGAAACATAAATTGGAGATAACTGAACATAATTGTATTATTAATGTCATACATATAACGTGATTACATGACACAGTACTCACGGATGGAAATTAAACTCCGTAAACATTTGATCATATATTTTAAAACATAACGGCAGACAGTCAGCTAGCCTCAAGTTCGTTCTGCAATCGTTCATTCAGGTTGATGGGCTTTTCCGCACCGGACTGTCAATCACTGTGTAAAAATCACAGAACCGCTTAACTCTATGGTTTTGGCTCCAAATCGACAACATGGCCGCGCCCGCCATTGAACGTGTTTTAGAGACCCACGGAGAGTCAATGGGTGACGTCACAGTAGCTTTGTCCATATTTTTTTACAGTCTCTGAGCACATTTCAGCTGCATGTCGGGTGCTGTAGTCTTGGGAAATGTGCACGTTTCAGCTGCATGCTGGGCACTGTAGTCTAGAGAAGCATACAGATTTCAGATGCACTGCTCCCTGTGTGGGTGTAGGTGCAGGCGGCCATGCTGTGTTTCATTCATCAATCATTCTGCCTGCTATCCCCCCTGAACACTATTTCCACAGGGAGAAGTAAACAGTCCCAAGAGAATGGACCATATGACTCAATAATAGTATGTGATTATTTTTTTAATATATTTTTGTTGACTGCACAAAACATCTCTAAAAGCAATAGTGCTATTTTTGGTCATAAATAGAAAGCCATAAATGCACTGTATTGGATGACACAACATCACATGTGCACAAACATTAGCCCTGTAACTGGCGACTATGAACAATTTTCGGTTTCTATTTGAAGTATTAGTTGAAATGTAGGCTATAAGAGAATATGTCGTCATTGGCTGAGGTAAATATAGGCCAACAGAGAGAATTAATAATCACCAGAAAAGTGGCACATTCCTGAAAATGTAAATCCATAGCAAGGTTAAATAAGAGGTGTAAAGGATGAAATAGAGGAATAAGGAGGAGAATATAAGAAACACCAAGGTTCAAGGCTATTAAAACTTTATCTAAATTATTATTATTTCTGTGGGAAATCCTAAGAAAGTGTCAAAGTTGTGCATGTACGGTGTATGCCCACACTTGGTGGATGTCATCTCAACTAAAAAAAAAAAAGAAAAAGTAGGCCAGATTCAATCAAATGCATGCAGAACGTTTAAGGGCATATAAAACTAAATCAAACCCTCCTGATTAATCTAGCATGCAATCTCCATAAAGACTACTTTTATGCCACCATATCAATAAGGCATCCTGAACTAAAATGCTCCTGCCAATGAAAATTAGTTTTCAAAGAAAGACTGACTCTCATTATGACAGATTGGTCAAAACACCCTTTAAAATGTCCACCCTCTCATACTGAAAGTGCTGTCTCAGTCACATATTTTCAAGCGTGCAAAGTTTAGCTCAGTGTTCTCCAGGAAGGACTCAGACTGTTTGTTAAAATAGACTGTTGCTACTTCAAGTAGAATGTCTGTCCTTCTGGTTTTGCAATAAAACTTCTAATAGTTTAATAGTTTATAAATTAATTTTCTTTCACTGAAAGTTTTCATACATTTATACAAAACATCTCCAGGACAAGGTTAGCTCTGCTTGTGTTGGTTACAAAATAGAATATATATATATATATATATATATATATATATATATATATAGCCACATGGGTTCGCATTTGTATTAGGACTCTACTGACTTTCTGCAGTTTTTATGAAACATTTTCATTTAATTCCATACAAGTGAAAATGTTGTTCTGGAAATGCACAATATTGTACAGCCAGTGGCAGAAGCTAGTTATGATGGGCCCCCGTGCAAGCCTTTTTACAGGCCCTGAGACGCATGCAAACACGAACACACAATGCGCCATGAAGTTATTTTACAGTAGACGCTGTGTAGGGTTGTAGGCTATGAGTTAGGCTATTGGGAAAGTAGGTCAAGGTAGACTCCAGAACCATGGAAGCCGCGCAGCCCGGACGATGCTTGGCTGCAGGCCGGTGGACATGTAAAGGTCCAAACAGTCACTGAAACACAAATCACAACTCGCTGGGCCGATAGATTTCTTAGGCTTACGCATAACAGAACACATCAAACCAACAAGCACAAAACAAGTCAAACAGGAAGCGCTTACCAGAAATCAACAGAGAGCTCTCATTTTACACATAACGACAAGGGCTTCACTGCTTCACATAACAACAAGGGCTTCACTTGTTTCCTACTGGAGCACAAACTAGCAGGCATCGCATGATGCACTCAACGTGCTACTCACCAAAAGACTGGCGAAGCCAAACTTTGTTTCGGTTGAAATGTTACGATTCGCAGAAATTCTCAGGACACTAAAAGGAAGGTGATTTATTATCGATGTCTCTCAAATGACAAATAGCGGGGCCACTGTTGACAAGCAAGAAAGAGAAGAAAAAAAAACACTTTAAAAAAGAAAGCCATCATTAATCACAATGAACCAAGAATGCAAAATGTGAAAGCGCAATTTAGACTGACGTGTTTTTTTTTTTTTTAATATCTTCAAATCACAGCGCACCCCTTATTCTCGGAATGCATGAAAGCTTATTACGGAATTCCAATCTGTTTGATGTATTCAAACCGCGCGCCTATCCCGTGCTGTCGGATCTGGTTCGGAGCACTTTATTAAAACGTCCGCGGACCGCGAAACAGATCCGCGGCTGTGAAATAAAGTGTCACCCTAGATTTCCCATCCGCGGATTAAACCCGTGTAAGCCTGAATTAGACAAAATTAGATTTGGAAATGGGAAAAACAAACGCAGGTGAGAGGAGGGAAAAGTTACACTTGTGACGGTGATCCTCGATCGCATCCCGTACTGCAGTCCCCCACCTCTGCAGATATATTAGCCTCCTGTCTGACTGTCCTGTCTCTGAGCCTTTTTAATGTAAACGTGGGATACGGCTACAATCATAATAGCTGAAATTTGTTTCGTACATTGTGCGCAAATACGTTTAAGCAGCAACTTTTTCATCACTGTCAATCACACACATCAGCAAGAAAGTGAAACTTCCATCTAGATTGGTGGAAGGATATAGCATTTGTGATGGTTGGGGAGTTTCGTAAATTCCCCATGAACTGATTTTCACGCTGAGCATTAGGCCCTGTAATGCCCGCTGAAAATGCATCAGGCCGCAGTGTCGGCCCGAGAAGAAAAGAAATTCACATACACAAGTCAATCATGACAGCCCCCGCCCTCCCCCTCCCCCTCCCCTCGTTTCAGGCCCAGAAGCGTCTTTCCGAAATTCAACAATGGTTCCTGGCGCCTCTCCGTCACAATGCGCCTCTCCCCCCGTTCCCCCGGCGCGTCCGCGCGCGTCAGCGAAACCCAGATTACGGGAAAGGATTCGGGGGTGTGCGCGGGGACCCCTGACACCTGCCGCGGGAACCTGGCCGTCCATCTCGCGGCTATCGCGGCGCCGCAGGAAGGCGCGGGTCACGCCGCCCCCCCCCCCCCCCGCCGAACCGCGCGGCGTCAGATCCTCCGCCAGGCCATTGTGTGCGCGGTGATTTATCACGCTTTCACCTGAGCGGCACAATGGAACGATGTCATCGCCGCCGCGGCCGGCTTATCGGGGTCCTGTGAAATGACTCGTCTGCTGGGGACGCCGCGCTTTGTCACGGCCGTTTGGGGGAAATCTGTCAGAGCGAGCGCGGCGAGCCCGGGCTGGGAGAGGAGCGATCTGTTCAGGGGGGATCGTACCGCGAGCGTATCGCGTGGAGCTCTCGCTCCCCATGTCCTTTCTAAGGATACATGTACAATCGAACGCAAAACCGTCGGGGCTGCGTTCAACACAACTTCTGTTGTTTTGGCTCTGTGCTCCAGCGCATTGAATTTGAAATGAAACAATGAATATAATGGTAAGGTGCAGACTATCAGATTTAATTTGAAGGCAATTACATCCATATCAGGTGATCCACGTAGTAATTACAGCCCTTCTTATACACGGTCCCACTATTTCAGAGGTGTAAAAGCAATGGGACAGTTGGCTGCTCAGCTGTCTCTTGGCCAGCTGTGTGTCTTTGCATCATTACTTCATGCGCAAGAAAGACAACAAAATGTCTAGAGTGGATTCTAGATATGAAAATTGTATTTGGAGATTGTTGCTGTTGTCCCTCTGAGGACCGACGAGGCATCAATGTCAGTAAAGCAGGCCATCATGAGGCTGAAATAAATTGATCTGTTTGATACATTGTTAGGAAGCAAGAGTGCACTGGTGAGCTCAGCAATAGCAAACAACCTGGCAGACCATGGAAGACCTCTAGTCGATCCCAGAACACTTTCAATCGTGAGGAAAAGCCTCTTTTCAACTGTCAAGCGGATCAAGAACACTCTCCAGCATGTAGGCAAAGATGTGTCAAACACTACCATAAAGAAAAGACTGCACCAGCATAACCTCAGAGGGTTCACAGCAAGATGCAAACCTCTGGCAAGCCTCAAGAACAGAACAGCCAGGTTAGAGTTTGCTAAAAAAAAATATTTTTTTTTTTTGTTCCGGAACAAAGCATTATACACAGATGAGATGAGTATTACCCTGTACCGAAGTGACGGAAAGAAGAAAATGTGGAGAAAGAAAGCAATTGCTCATGATCCAAACCATCATCTATGAAAGGTAGTGTTGAGGTAGTGTTGTGGTTTGGGCATGCATGGCTGCCACTGTAACTGGCTCCCTTTTCTTCACTGATGATGTAACTGCTGACGGCACCAGCAGGATGAATTCTGAAGTGTACAGAGACATCTTCTCTGTTCAAATCCGACCGAACGCCTCAAAACTCATTGAATGGTGCTTCACCTTGCAGCAGGACAATGGCCCAAAACATACTGCTAAAGTAACAGAGGAGTATTTCAGGGTCAAACAGTGGAATGTTCTTGACTGGGCCATCTTGAATTCACCTGAACATAGAGTATGCATGACTTGCTGAAGACAAGACTGAAGGTAAAACACCCCAGAAACACACAGGAATTTAAGATGGCTGCATGACTTCAGACAGACATTGAGTTCAAACGATTTGCAACTAAGTACTACATATGACAAATTTATATCAGATTGCATTAATTTGTCCCTTTAATGTTACTCCCTTTTAATTATTCGTATTTAATGAAGTCAGTTCCAATGTAAAAACATCAACATATGGCCTTCTTATTCTGCATATGGTAAAAGCGTTTGGAGAACAACAGTCTTCCTTTCCATAGTCTTCTGGATATGACAGTTTAATTTATTGCAGGAATCCTAAAGGAACAGTCCAAATGCGAAGCAGTTTTTATATATCTTAACATTTGTAGCAGGCTCCTTTCTGCAACTTTTTTCACAAACCACACCACAGAACCTGACCATTCACAGTGCGTACAAAATGACCAGTTAATGGCTGTGGCATCAGGCACTGATGTTTTGCTTTTTTTTGCTTGTTAGTTATTGTTTGTCCCTTGGCAAAGGCAATTGTGAAATGGACTCACACGTTGAGAAGCTGAGGGTAGCTCCATACTGACTGCAAATCTGGCTCCATGAATATAACATGGACACAGAGTACAAGTCAGAATCACAGTCATGGCCTCTGGCTTTTCTTACTAAATCCAAACATTACAGCCAGCAGCTGCCCCACTGCCTGTATCATTAACACTGAAACCCCAGTGCACTTGTAAGGAGGAAGTGAGGGAGGCTCTAAGAACAAACAAAAAGATGTCTTTTAATCCTGTCACGGAACAGAGGATCAATTATGTGTAATTGCTATTCTGAATGAAAATCGAGATTTAGGATTGCAAATTATTTTTGTCTCTTAATCCTAAGTGAAAGAAACAGAATCAAAAATGAGTTGCTTGTAGAATGGTGGTAGCCTGATTATTACTTCTATACTACAATTATTGCAGTCATAAATCATGGGGCATACTATTGACATATTTTACAGGGATCCTGTTTATATCAATGCAGCGTATATTACGGAATTGAATATAAATGATCATATAAAAAAACATGTAAGTAATTGTGCTAAAGCATTTCCTAGTTGCAGTGCTTTGCACTCACTTCTTATAATGTTTCACTCCTTCCTTCTCCCTCTCTCTCTCTTTCTCTTTTCTCATAGAGGCAGATTAACCTTGTGACACGCAAGGCGACACTTTTATTTGTTTGGAACAGTGGATTTACTGTGCGTCTGACCACCCTGGTCGGCTTCTAAGGCCGAGAGAAGATAACCTTTGGGCCGTAAATAGGTGCCACTTTCTAGTGTTAATAACAAATACATCTTTATGGTGTTTGAACTGTAAAACTCATAAGGGAGTGACATAATGAAAATTTTCCATATTGTGTTGTGTTCTACTGAAAGAGGGCAACGAAGAAAAAAAACAGGAACGTTACTCCAGAGCGGAACAGCTCAGTTTTACACAGAGCAACAGGAGTAAGGAAACTACAGCTGTAAACCACACCAGAGGTTCATATTCACTTCCGTCAAATGAGGAGACAAGCGTATGCTTGCTAAGCTTACAGTCCAGTATAACAGCAGAGTCCAGGTCTACAGCTCTGTATAATGCTCTAGCTGTAATGTGTTAGGAACTGTAGAGAATGATGCCAGGGTATTAGATTCAAGTAGTGCATGTACATTTACATATTCTTACACGTTCTCTTCATAAAAACATGCAGAGAGCCAGTACTGCTGCAGAACCCAAAGAGAGTTCCAACCACAGCGAGTTCTGCGTGTTCAGACCGATGGCGTGCATCGGCAGTGTGCTGTTTTCTTCAGGCTGCGCCATCATATCAACGCAGCGGCGGTTACATAACCAGACAAAGCCTTTCTCCTCTCATTAGCATTCCTGCGCCGGTGTATCTGGCATCCCTGCTGATGACGAAGATGACTTTCGTAACGACCCCGCTTCCTCGAGACCTCCAGGCCTCAGGAGGGTCATGCAGTCGGGGAGAGTTATGCGGTCGAGCGGCACTCTGTGTGCCTGTTTCTCAGCGTGACTCCTGTGAATCCTGAACAGGATGCCGTCGTGCCTCGTGCTTGAAAAGGGCTACGAAGGCTGGTTTTTCACAAAGAGGCCCACTCCGCTCCTCAAAAAGGCAGAGCGCACACGGCAGTCTTTGCTTTTAACGAAATCTGAGAACGTTTACGTTCGAAACCCCTCGCGCTCCGTGCGATCTGACTCGCGGTCCGCGGATACGCGGCGGCCTCCAGACCGGCCTTCCTCGTCCTCCCGCCGGAGATCAATTCTGCGCATGCCTTAGCAGGTTATCGGCTCGCAGATCGGCAGAGGCTTTTATTTTGAAAAAAAATAACCAGCACTGCTTACCTCATCGCAGTTCTTCTTCAGCCAGGACTTGACGGTCGCCAGGGCGATTTCGGCGGCGGGCTCGTTCGGATAGCCTGCCGCGGAGAGAAATAAAAGATTTACTCAATATCTATTTAACCGGGACAGCGTGCAGACAGTGTGCAAACATTAGCGCGGAAACGATGAGATAGCTCGCTAATCAATTCCATCTTAATAAATGAAAATATCACAGAGCCCCAAGCGCAGACTGAAAATAGAAAACACCGGGAAGCGCAGAGCAGAGCATGCAGGCTTTTATGAAGTCCTAAAATCTTTATTCCTGTTTATCTGACTCCCGCTGTGAAATTTACAGAACCGTGTGGCACATAAATATATAACCACTTGCACTGTCCTCCTTCAGAGAGACTGGTTTTACAGCTACAATGACGGTAATGACATATTGACCAGGATACAGAAGGGATTGCCCCGTTAAACACAATAGCAATCATCACAGTGATCCCAAGGAACCGGATGGAAATGTCACCTCCGCGTTAACTCTGTATTGATCGAAAATACATGGATTTTTGAGAGGATTAATTTTTAATCAGCTCGCTAAAGGCTGTGACTTGGACAGCTATAAAGACCCGCTGTGAGGGGTGTGAACCATGCCGGTATCAGCCCCATGACCCCCCTAACCCCCCCGATCAGCGGTACGGGGTAGGCTGGGGGTAGGGGGGGGGGGTGTGTTGCTGGAGTCATTTTTGTCTGTTCTTTGGATTCAGAGCTAGTTCTTTAGCAACCCCAAAATTCACCACTGCATTTCACTACATACCAATTTACTCAAACAGTTTTGGATAAACTTGTAGGAACATGTTCTCAAGCGTCCCCATCCTTACTGTATATCTTTCTATATATCCTCTCACAGACCTTGCCCTTTAATTCGTTCATCTGTTCTTGTTTTTTATCATTATTTTTTACATTTTTCTCTTTCCTGCATTCTTCTCTTTTAATACAATCTTTCTTTCCCTCCTTTTCTACTCTCCGTTCTTTTTCTTTCTTTCTGTCTTTCTTTCTTTCTTTCTTTCTTTCTTTCTTTCTTTCTTTCTTTCTCTTGCTTTCCCTTTTCCATCTCCTATCCCTTTCATATCTATTTCATGTCCCCTATTTCACATCTCCCCTTGGGTGGTTTATTTCTCTTCTAGTTCCTTCCTTCCTGGTGTCTCTTGCGCATTCCCTCTCTGAGCGGGTGGCACACCAGCACGGTCTGAGTAGTGCAGTAACGTGGAGGTGCAGTCAGATAAGCACCAATAATTCTGACTGAGATAATGGATGGGAGTAGCTAGACTGACGTTGGGGAAAACTGATCTCAGCGCCATGCGTCTCTGCAGTAGACTCAAGGTTGTTTTTGTAACTTTCTTATTTTTCATATTTGGGCAGCTTCCTGCTCCAGTCCACACATCTCTCCCTTTCTATTTATCAGCTGAGCCACTGAGCCTAAGGACAAGTCTCCTGATTGCTCCCTGATCACGTGGGTACTGCAGAGATTAGAGCAGGAAAGCAGGGGAGAGGCTCTGGGAAGACATTTTCTGTAATTCAGGATCTGCATAAAACGTTCTGCAAATGTTGCGTGGACATCCCCCATCGTCTGCCCCTCCTCTCTCAGCTGTCAGTGCTGGTATTATGGGTAAGGAGCTGGTCTTGTTACCTAAAGGTCACAGGGTCGATTCCCGGGTAGGATTGTTCTGGATAAGAGCATCCGCTAAATGCCTGTAATGTAATGTAACGTAATGTGGTGGCTGGTTGGGAGCGGGCTGCTCTGTGGATCAGCAAGGCCTATGGGTGCAGTCAGGCTGCTGTAGGGGACTGCACCATTGTCAGTGGTGGCTGTTTGGGGGGGGGGGTGCATTCCCCTACAGCAGCCTGACTGCACCTACAGCTCCCCATACCCCCCCCCCCCACAACCAGCCACCACTGACAGCTGAGAGACGAGGAGCAGGAGAGTGAGAAATAAAATGTGACAAACAGCCAGCGCTCTGCATTCACCCTCCAGACATGTGCTGAGAGGCACAGAATCCTCTCTGTCGAGTGGGTCTCAGCTAAGGCAACACTCATTGCCACGTAAATGCCTTTATCTGGTTATCTTAATCGGAGTAAGGTCAAAATTGGAGTAAAGCGATTTGATTAAAACACCTTGATTTTGGCTGGATCTTTCAACATTTAAATGCCTTAGTTGGACTTCTATCAGCTTTTTAAAATTAAAACTCAAACCAACATGGGGAACGGCAGCACGCAGAGTGGGGTGAGGTGCAGTGGTGTTGGCAACAGTGGGTTACTGCGTCAGCTCCGCAGACCTTGGACCGATTATAAAAATAATCCATGCGAAAACGGGTTTGAGAGAAACCGCATTATTCCGAACCACGCAGACACTGCTTTAAACTGATCACTCCCAATAATCAGGGTATTCATTTCAGGCCTTCCTGACCTAAAGCAGCAAGCATACTCGGATGTGACGAGAAGTACGCTGAATCTATTTAACGTGCGATTTATGCGAACGCATGTATAAATGAGAGCTTCGGGGACGTCGCTCCAGAAAGCTGAGCGCTGGCGGTTGTTATGGAGGGGACGGGGTTGCTCTGACCCGCAGAGAGAGCCGTGAGACGCGGCTGCGCTTCCCGGAGCAGCACATCCTGAGCTCTGCTTAAATCCTCCGCTTTTTAGACAGGCTGCTTTGCAAGGCTCCTTTGTACGGTCTCAAAAGCACCTTCAGAGGCGACAGGTTTAAATCCCACGCTGGGCACAGCCATTGTTCCCTTGAACTAAAGGCACTCTATGAAAATATTCCGCTCTGCAAATTGGAGCATGTAAAAATGTAAGCTGCATGATAGGGGTGTTACTTCGAAATGTTTTAACGCTAAATGTTAACAAAAAAGTTGAACACTGTATTTCTTTTTACAGTGCCTCACCGTGACTGTCGTAGGCTCGTGTTTAAAAGTGTTAGTGTTGATCTGACGTCGGTCATGACAGCTGAGCGAGGTTGTGATGCGGTCATGGGAATGTTTCTTGATCAGCTCTCGGGTGATAGCGTAGACATCTGCCTCTGCCCGTGCCAAAAATCTAACCGACATTCCTCAAAATGCTTCGGGAAAAAAAGTTCCATCTGGTCTCACTTTGAACAGGTTCCAGAAAATAAAGTCAAATGTAAACTTGGTGATAATGAGCTAACGTGCTCCGACAGATACAAACACTCGACGGTGACTGTGAGCGAGGAGCCGAGTAGCTCGAGCTCAAGCCTGAACGCGTCTAATGCTCAGCAAACACCAACGAGAGCTTTCGCTTTGAAAAGGTGCGACAAAACTAGGCAAGAAAGTGAAACCAGAGGTGTTCCTGTTCTTATTAAAGAAAAGCTTTCTTGAGTTTACCCTTGTTGTCATGTAAATAAAACATATTCATTAAACACTTTGCTTGTTTTTATTTTGTAGTGTATATATATATATATATAATTAAATATTTGGAAAAACCAACAACTTATTACCTTATTACTCTCAATGCATTTTAAATTTGCATATGCAAATGAAACCTTATTGTTTAAATGTGTAAACACAATTTCTTTTGCACTGTGTAACCATTTAGTGATTTTCCAATTCCTACTGTGTGCTATAAGTCAACCCCTAAAACCGATCTCCTTAATTTGATACCAGTGAAGTTCACATGCATGATGAATTATATTACTTCTTTTTCATTGTCTCTCTCATTTGGAATGCCGGGTTGCAAATTGTCTGACATTTCTGAAAGCCAAATAATAGGCATTTTGACATGTCTTGTTTTCCATTGCAAATGAACCATAAAAGGCCAATAAACTCTAGAAAAACAAAGATGAAAAAATATATTTTTTTCCAATATTAATTAGCATTCAGCTGCAACAAAAACGACGTCAATACTGAAGTAAATGCTCGGACATTTTAAATGTCAATTTTTGCAGAGATGGATCAGGATGTAAAGGGCAGGGAATAAAGTGACCCCCTCCCTGGCTTGGCATAAGCCCTGGACCTCTACAGCAGGCTGTACCACAACCTACACGCCCAGCCACGAGCCCACTCCACTTCAGGGAAACAACAAAAAGGTTAAAGGCGAGAACACAGTGTGCCTCCACAAAAAGTCACAGAATCCAGATTTACTCTCTCTGTCTCTCTCTCTCCCCCCTCTCTCCAACTCTCTCTCTCTCAGTGTCTCTCTCTCTCTGTCTCTCTCTCTCCCTCTCTCTCTCCCCTCTCTCTCTCTGTATCTCTCTCCATCTCTCTCTCTCTCTCTCTCTCTCTCTCTCTCTCTCTCTCTCTCTCTCTCTCTCTCTCTCTCGTTCCGCATGCGATGCAGCACAAGTTCACAGAATCCCAGTCTGTCAGGAGGCGGAGTCGTGGCGTCGGCCGGCGGGGCGCGGTGGAGCGACTGCGGGGGCTTGTTTGGCCGTACGCTGGGAATAGCGCCGGCGCGGGGGAAGATCTGTCTTCGCCAGGCGCGGCGACGAGATCTCGGGTCGCTGCGCCGCGCGCTTGATGAGGACCCATGTGACGCTCTGTTATTTCTGCTCCCGGCCCCGCACTTCATCATCGTAGGTGGTTCCGCAGGAGAGAGCGCGGGGGGAGACGCGTCACCCGCGACAACCGCGACCTCACCCCCCTACCCCCACCCCCCCAACCCCCCGCCCCCCGCCCCGCCCCCCGCCCCGCCCGCCGCCGCGCCCCCGGGGCCCGGCGCCGCCGTGTCAAGGGCACCAGCGCCGCTAGCTGCCACCTGGCACTGGCACAAAAGTGGGACAGCCAGGGTTCGAGAGAGAGATAGAGAGAGATGGAGGGAGAGAGCAGGGGGAGAAAGAGAGAGACAGAGAGAGACGGAAACAGCCAGGGGGACAGAGAGAGAGAGAAAGAGAGAGAGAGACAGAGAGACACAGGACGAAAGGAAGAGACAGAGAGTCTGAGACAGAGAAAGAGAATTCTAAATAAATACAAGGAATTAAGTTGGTCCTTTTATATATATCCACTGCCCATGACTACACAAGCCAACGAGAAGAAATTTTAATATAGAGCACAGCGTAATTATTATCAGCTTCTTTACTGAGTACATGGATTAACAGAATTTGGGACGTGTTCTTCTCGCACTTACGAGTGGAACTTAAAATAGCGCTCGGTTTTCAAGAGAGCGAAAGTAGTCCATAACGAGCGCGCAGAACGTCGCCGACAGTCTGTTTGGTGAAAAAGGCGAGGTGTTTGCTAAAAGGGGCTCGTCGCGCAGTCGGTCTGCGGCAGGCGGTGGGGTGTCAGGTCATTGTTTCGCGCGCTCTGCCGGCGTATAATGTGGGATGCCGCGCTTTCTCATTCAGAGGGCACACTGCCCCGAACTGGGCCAGAATTCTCAGCGGACATTATTCATAACGACACCGGGAATGGACTGCGAGCAGGAGACACCCAGGTTAACACACATGAAATATTGATAGGTACCTATTGCCTCTCCTGTGCCCGCCACATCCATTTTGCCTCTCAGAGGCTGATGCAGAGAGAAAATTACAGAGAGACTGCACATATTTTTAGACAGATTAATCATTCAGATGGATTTTCTGCTCTTGTGCTTGGTTTTAAAATTGCATAAACTTTGTTTGATTACTTGAAAGGGATTGCATAGCAGCCAGTAGCATCTCCCGCGCTTGAAAGAGAGGACTTGGGCAAGAGATCTGAGGTCAGTTTGCAGGATTTAACAGACACAGTTCCCGTGGTTGATGATACGCAGCTGTGTGTGTCCCGCTTAACTAGTGAGGCACAAGGACCTGCCAAGTAGAGCGGTGCAGAGAAAATTGGTGGACAAACAATAATACACACGGTTTTCTGGGCTGGTGCACTTGGGTAAACAGCAAGGCAAATCAAAAAATGTAAAAGGCAACCTGCAGTGATTCGGTGCAGGAAAAATGCACGGGGCCGAGTAACTCGTTAGCGTAGTAGAACCTCGCTCGTTACCAGGCGTTTTCTGTGCAATTAAACCACTTTCAGAGCAGCGTACTGTGTTTCGCTTACAAGAGTAGGCCTGAAATGAACTGCCCATCCAGCGGCTTTCTGTGTATCACCACGCAAGTTCTCGGAACAGGTGGCGAACGACTGTGTCGTACAAGACAAGACAATCGCTGTCAAATTTTTTATTCTTTGTTTCATCGTGGTCCGCTGCAAGGACAATTCTCCAGCAGCTAAGTGTTCTCAGAGACACTGTGAAACAAGTCTATTGTCCTAATACTTGATCTTGAAATGGATATATAATTTCTCTAAACAGTTCATCACATTCTCAGGTAAAGACCTTGCTGACAATTTCTCTGATTTTGTCATTCGGTTTGACCCAGTTGAGTTTGTTGTATCTGATGTCATTGTAATGACTGTAAATGACGCAATAGGAAACTAATTAAGACAATCTCTCTCGTGTCTCCTGAAACAACAGTGCAGGAGTGTGCTGATTTTCCATCTTCTCTGCCAACGGCGTCTTTCTGTGCTCCTTCCAAAACACACCGAGCTCCGTATGCTAAATTCTTCCTTTTTTAAAAAATTTCTTTTTTTTTTAGAAAAGTTGAGAACATTATCAAAGTGCCAAACATCTCACAGTGTGCACCACGAGCCAACTGAGAAATAACGACCAGGATTCAATCAGCATTGGGCCATAACTTGCAAGCCGCCAGCCAGTTCAAAAACCCCCAGGAACGTGCGCTGGTGGTGGGGAGTTTGTGTGGGTTTGGCAATTACCAATATATCTAAAGGCCGTTCTATTATTGATATGCAGACAGCGAACTCTGCATTTCAGTTTCACGAGATTACATCACAAACAATGAGCGCACTGTTCAGTCTTCTTAAACCGTTTCTTTGCGATTCCTTTTAAATGCTGGATACTTTTGAAAACATACTTCAGGTTTGGTAGCAACTTGTTGGCTGAGTTGTTGCCCACAATTTTTTTAAAAGACATTCAAAAATGATTCCTTCAGTTTGAATCTCTGTAACACTTTGGATACTTGGATTTATTGTATAAAATGGATGTCCTGTGTTTGGCTGTTGTTTGCCGACAGTTGTTGAGCAACAATTTAAAAAATCAATTATAATATACTTTAAATCACTGTTTATATTCAAACAGTACATTCAATTGATTTTTATTTTTATTCTCCTCTGCTTAATTTTTCATCCCAGAACATTAGTCCATGTGCTGGTATAACCCCACTGGGCTGGCTAAGGCTAAACAGATGGCCATATAATAAAGCTCAGTATTGTTCTGCATATTAAAAGTATTGCTTGCCAGTGTGTCTCTCTTTCGCTGTCTCTTAAACACATCCACCCCTCTCTCTCCCTCTCTTGCTCTCTCTCTCTTGCTCTTTCTTTCCTCTCTCTCTCTCTCTCTCTCTCCAGGCACCAGTTCTCTCCAGCAGGAGGCAGTCTCGCGACCCCTGACTGCATCTCTTCAGCCATTGGCCGCCGGTGACCCTTCCGGCGCGGCGCCTCGAGCCCGCCCGCGTCCGCGCTCTCCGGGGTCCGCCTTTTTCTCCCGCGCGACGTAGCGAGATGTAGCGGCAACGCGCTCGCTCATTATCTCCGGCACAGCTGACAGGCTTGATTAAAAACAGCTCAGGCTGTAATGAAGCTTTATTAAACGCTGGCTACCGGCTAGCGGTAAATTATGTTTGTGACGAGGGGCGGGTATCGCTGACAGCATTGTAAAGACACGATTGATGCAGTCAGACGCCGGAATTAACAAGCTCCTCAGGACCAGGACCGCAGTGCGTGTTCTCAGCATCGGTCTCTTCCTGGTTGGCCGCCACGCGAGGGGAGGAGCGGATTGGCTGACGGTCGCTTCTTCTTCATCTCACTCGACGATTTATCTGCCGTTCGGCTCAATGAATCACCGCTGCTTCTCTCACATTCAGCGCAACTAAAGTACAAAAGCAAAAACAGAACTATGGAACTTGATAAACAACGTTGAAAAATTTTTAATGATTAAAACGGTAAACCAGAAGGTAGGATCATTGTGCACGGGAGCAGATACACGTGCAGTATCCCACACTTCCAGAGGATTGATCTGAATACAGGTGAAAGTGGAGCGGCCATATTGTGACGGTTGGCTGGAGAGTCCGGTGTGGTAGATGCCCCGCTAAAGCTCTCGCTCGCAGAGCGGTGACGGGCGGCGCCGCCCGGGACAGAACGGCGGCCGCGTCGGTGCCAGCGGTGGCCACGTCGGTGCCAGCAGCGCAAGCGGGCGCGTAATTGGGCGTAGCGTCGCCTAAGGAGGGAGGGCTTTGGTCGACCGTCCCATCTTTTCATGCGCGGCTGGCTCCTCTGTTTCACCAGGCAGTCTCTGTCAACCACGTATGAAGTTGCCTTCTTCCAATGCAGCACAGCTCAGCTGGCGCACTGCATAGCGCAATTAAGTGGCAGCTAGTCTGAACTGACAGAAGATGTTGCCAAGGTGGGACAGGTCAGCTGAACACAACTGCCTATTCCAAACTGAGAGAAGATCTGAGCTGGTGGTTAATGCAGCGCAGCAGTGAGGGAACTGGTTTTGAAATGTAAAGGCTGCATGTTTGATTCCCACGTAGGGCACTGCTGTTGTACCTTTCGAGCAAGATACTTAAGCGAAATGACTTCGGTATCAAGCTGTAAAAATGGATACTGTGTATAAATACCGCAGCTGTGATCTGTGACTCTGGATAAGAGTGTCTACTAAGTGGCAGTAATGTGGTACGCTCAAAAACAAGCTGAACAAGGCTTGGTTCAAAAATAGGCAACAAGCTCTTCTTAACAGGGTGCGTCAAAACCATTTTGAGTGTGTGCAGAAAAAGAGAAAAGTTGCAGAGAGAGAATTTCAAGATACACAGAAATAGAGGGAACAGTGGAGAGAGACAGAGAGAGAGAGAGAGAGAGAGGGAGAGGGAGAGAGAGAGAGAGAGAGAGAGAAAGAGAGACAAACCTCTATCAACCTTGGTGGCTTGACTCCAGCTCGACTATCAGCACTCATCTTGTAAGACACTGAAAGGTGTCTCCTCCTCGGAAGGAATAATCCCTTTGAACCCGGGCTCGCCCCGGCGTTGATCGATGGGCTACCAGGACGGCACTTAATAACCTTTATCACGACGTCGGAACCCGCGGCGCCGCGGCGGGCGCCGGTTTGTTTACGGGCGGCGCCTTTCCGACACGCCGAGCGCGCAGAGGTTCCGCGGCGTCTAATGGGCCGGCCTGAAGGATTGGACTGTCAGCCCCGGACCGAGGCCTCGTTCCTCCGGCTGGCGGCCGGAGAGCACCTCTCCTGGCCCCGCCTCTTAACTCCGAATAATTTGTCAGTGATGACTGAGCTCCCTCCCATACACCGGAGAAGGGAGACCGTCAGTTTCTGCTTCGCCAACAAAATCCAAAGTAATACCGTGATTATCCTTTGAATTATGTTTGCTGTGGGCTTGAAGTGACCGAGCCGGCTAATATGGACCGGCGCAGACCTGGCCGGCGATGTCATTTCTAGATCAGTCCGGCTTCATCAGCGATGAACTTCGCAAAACAAATGAACTGAGAGACTTTTAATTATAATACAAAATGCATTCAAGAAAGTAAGGCATCTGTAATAATAATAACAAGACCGATAATAATAATAATAATAATAATAATAATAATAATAATAATAATAATAATAATAATTATTATTATTATTATTATTATTAAAGAAAAATGTTCATCATCATCATCATCATCATCATCATTATTATCATTATTATCATTATTATTATTATTATTATCTTGTTCTTGAAAACAACAAGTGTACAGTAAGCCAACATGACAAATATTCCAAATGGACTACTGAAGAATGGGGGTCTGGCACATTACTTTTTTATTCAGAGATCCATGTCACCACCCCAGACCCCAGTATTCAATTTTCCACCATATTCTTCCACCCACTGAGCCTGAATCAGGCCTTATACGGTCATGTAACACTTGCCATAATAACAGAACAATGTCAGCACTTACAGTATTTATTTACAGTAAAGCAGCACAGTCTTTTCTCATAAAACATAGCTCAAATAAATTACCACTTCTGTCCAGAGCACCTTTCTACTGGGAGAACTAGCAGCCTACCTACGTCTCCCAGGGTAATTTTGTGAAGTCGCTACAATTGTACAATTGAATTTGGTGCATTGATTCAAAAATCATACCTCAAATCAAAACCTCAGATGACACAGTATGTCCTCTGAGTGATGAGAATTGCTTTCAAGAATTGAGTAGATATCCATCTGTCTTTTGGTAACACTTAATTTAACACAGTGCTCATGATCTAAACTAAATTGTTCGGCCAGAAATCAGGCAAACTAGGCAGTCAGACATAAAACTAAAAGCGGACCAATCAATATGAAAAAACATTACATAATGAGCACACACAAGGGGGTCGAGTTCCGTATCTTAGTTTTTCTCCATCAGACTCTTTGATGACGATGACGTCCATCTCTTTCTGTTTACTCTCGATAATCGTCGACGTAATTAATTAAACTTGGCGGCATACTGGTGTTGCTACTCTCCTTTAAAAAAAAAAAAGCCATTTATTTGAATATGCA
Organism: Anguilla anguilla; assembly: GCF_013347855.1. Classification (NCBI taxonomy): domain Eukaryota; kingdom Metazoa; phylum Chordata; class Actinopteri; order Anguilliformes; family Anguillidae; genus Anguilla; species Anguilla anguilla. The sequence continues at coordinate 27,247,060 of NC_049218.1, read as the reverse complement.
TTTAATTATTCACAGCGGGGCCTCTGGGCCGCGGTTCGCTCGTGAAGCGGGGTCCGGTCGTACAGCGGGGGCTCCCGCCGACGCTGAACGCAGACCCGAATTAACATCGTTTATCCCTCCCGGTACGGGGCTCCGGGAACGGCGTTCCACGGCGTTTGCTCCCTCCGCGCTCAGTCGGGAGATAAACAAGAAATAATTAGGAAAAACAACGGTAAGACCGTAAAGTGCGACAGGGTTTCCGCTCTCCCAAGTCCGCGCGGAAGGAGGGGTAGCGTGGCGCTAACAGCAATACGGGGAAGGCAGGGGCAGAACACTTCACTGCCTCCTCCAGCTCAAAGCTGCACCAGGATTTCAAGGTCAATGGGAGGGATAATGATAATTCTGCGTCACCTTTGCTCAACCACGCGCAGTTTTTCCATTAGGGGCCTGTGGGGCTGGGCCCCACCAGCAGATGGCGATGTAGTGCAAAATGCACACTGGTATCTCTGATCGATCAATGATTTATTGTAAAAATCAACTTCAATGAAGTACTCGACTGTCACAATCATAATGGTGCTGTTTGGAATAATTTTCCTTGGAAAATACAGCTTTGTGTGTGTGTGTGTGCACGCATGTTTGTACTTATTTGTTCTTTGGTGCAATAAAAAGCTATACTAGTATTTATTTTTATTTAATTTTCCATTTTTATTCAATTTCAGTTCAGTTTTAATTTTTTCAATAACTCCTTTTTCTTTTTATTTCATTTTACGATAATGTTTTTCTCACACCTAGTTTTCATCTTGGTTTTAGTTTGTGATAATAACCTTCTTGGGAACACATGCAATTAATGTCATTTATTGATAAAAATTGACAGGTATTGATGACTGGTGACAAAGACCCACAAGATTACTTGGCTAATGTGCCTTTGTGGGAGAGCACATCTTTAGGGACCACGCAGAAATGTTTGCGGAAAGTGATCAATGGCTGATGTTTGTACAAGACACTGAGGTCGCCATTCCTATTATGGGATTGCAAGGGTGCTTCCTTATGCAAATCAAGATGACCCAGCATAAGCATCCAGTTTACAAACAACTGGCATTCATTATCTGGGATATGCAAATAAAATCTAAGGTCTGCACATGTTTCACAAATCCCACATTGGTTTTCGCAGGAATTTTTCTTAAGAACAAAAGTAAGGAGAATTCAACAAGTTTTGTTAACGAGGCCCAATGTGTACCCCACCCAATATCACTTTCATGCTTAAATTGCAACTGTTCTCATCTCTCCATATTTAAATTTGAATTCCATGCACTGACTGTTTCTAACTCCAGCCAGTTGTTTATTATTGTTCACCCTTGGTAGGTGTCCCCCAGGGTGCTGTCTGTGGTCCTAACCTCTTCTGTCCCTATGCCAAGTCTCTTCCTTCTGTCATCTGCTCCCATGACTTATCAGCTTACACTGATGACAGACAACTCTTTCAGCCCTTTCGCTTTCTATGGGATATTATACCATGAACACAGAGCAAAGATTCAAGTGGGAAAGTCCTTACCGTAAATGCCGGTTGATATGCACGGGAAAGCCTGAAAAACAAACAAACCACAGTCAGTCAACGCCCACACATCCCTGGACTCCGCACTTTTCAGTTTATCATGAAGTCCTGATACACACCACGAAAGACACAGTAAAATACCAAGGCATCCCAATTTCCATTGTAAATAAGCCTACAATATTAATTCAATTCATTTCGTCTTTGCACACATATAAATGACATTTATGGATATTGGCCACATTTCATAATGATTCAGAGTGAATAAATTTCAATCTCTTTTCTCTGATGTCACTTTATCCGCAGAGGGTATTTCCTGCAAAGGGTATGACTAACATGTATGTGACCTTCATTAGATAAAATCTAATAAAATCCACAAATATGGATCGGACAGTTTCCAATAAATCTGACATTCATCTGGCACAACATTTCACAGTTTGTAGGCAAGGATAGCACAGGATAGCTACACTTACTGATATTAAAAAAAGCACTTTGTAGGTCACCATCTTAAGCAATGTTCAATTATTCTCATGAAACCTTTCATTAGAGCGTTTCTCTTTTTAAAAGTCTGGCTGGTGATTGCGGCATAGTTTCTGGGCAACACAAAAGAGTGACTTCTGACAGTCGTGATGTTCAAGCAGGCTGTAATATCCCCCCTGGTAGGGAGAGTTTCATCCAGCAGGATATCCCCGTCCTCACACAGTGACCCTTCCAGTCAACCGGCCGCCTGCAGTTTACCGGAAGCATCTGCACATTGAGTACAGCTCTCCAGTGCGACAGTTACACGGCTTGGCAGGTGGACCGCCTGGGTCAAAGGAACAGCAGCTGCACATCTGAAGGATGCCTGTGCCCAGTTTGCGTTTTCTTATTGTCGCACAACACAGAAGCGTTACTACGGGCATATTAAATTATTGGCTATTCAAAATATCCAAAAAATGTTTTTTTTTTTTGTTTTTTGTTTTTTTTTACAAAATAAAAAGCAGCCATTTTCTGTGACCGCGGATCAATACATCATTGCATGACGTGTCACAGGATTTTCTCTCACAAAAAATGGGCTCAACTCAAGCTCAACTCAACACAGTAGATCCCCTAGTTTCTCTCAAGTCATTCTACTATCATTGCTATCATTAACTGTGACTTAGTTAGACTTAATGAATTATATGTTATTAAACCACACGGGCAATTATCTGGTATGTGGCTGGAAATACATTTGCATTATGTCAAAATACATGAAAACTATTCATATCAAAGTATAGGCAATATAAGACAGAACTGCAGTCACATAAAGATATGCCTCTTTGAATAAACTTATTAAAGAACTACAAACCTGAAAAAAACGATCTCCCTTTAATTAAAATAGAACTGCACAGTCAAACCGTCATAAACCGTCAGAAAACGCCTCAGTTAAGTTTAATTGCCAATTACAAAACACAAGGCCATTTAAAAGACCAAATCATGCTGAATTGCCATACCCCAGTAAACAGGATTGATGGCTGTTTGACAGGCCCCTTATCACGTGGTCACTGTTGATAGAACAGTCTCGGAAAACAGTGCGGTTTCAGTGTAGCAGTGCTTAGATTATAATTATTGGTATCCCTGACAACCAGAAGAATTCTTATAACAGTGAGTGGAAGCAAAAGTCTATCATTCTGAGAGCTCACTGAGGGGCCCCAGACACCTCACAGAGGGGCCCCAGACACTACACATATCTCTCACAGAGCCACGCATTAAAACATCTGACAGTGATGTTTCATAAAGGACCCCTTGGAGATGATTTATAAATGCATAAGATACCCGCGCCCTGCATGCCACAGCTCATGTTAACCCACCCCCCTCAAGATACATAATTTATACATGTGGAGTAGGAAGAAAAACACGCTAAACTTCCCTTAAATTATCCATTAATTATGAGACCAGTCATGTGTAGCAGGGACTATCATTTATAAGCAAATTGCAATTTACCCCAGGGATCTTGTCAGCAATGCTTTAGCATTAAAGGTCCCACACTGACCAGTTCTCTGTACCCTTTTACTGATTTTCCCTTAGTAGAGATGTGCAAGAAAATGCTCTGACTATAGGAAAAGGCAAGATGCCATATTCCCTGTCACCGTTTCCTCTAGAGAGACAGCTCCCTCTGGCTTCAGCTCTGTGTTGTCAGGAGATGCGTCCAGCTGGCCAGTTTCCCTGGTGCGCTGAAGCCAAGAAAACAGCTATTTGTGGGTTTTTTTTTTTTTTTTTGCTTTTTGTGCCATTTACTCCATCTCCCATCACACCCCACTCCCAGGCTCTGCGGTGACCCCGATTTGATCCAGGACGTGAACCCCAGCGCCGCGACCCCGCCCGCACGTCCGCACGTGCGGCGGCAGCCGGCGGCTCCCTGCACACGGGCTTTCAGATCACGTGACCAAAGGCCTTCCCGCCTCGAAAAAGTGAAAAGCGGCATTCGTGCTGGGAGGTCGCTGCGTGCGTCTCTGGCTCTGGCGCTACAGCTCGGCTTAATGCCGACCGCCGGTGCAATCCAACAGTGACCGCTCACACATGGACCGTCCCTGGGTCACCGCAGTCAGCGTGAGAGGGAGGCACTGGGAGTAAGTGCTCGCTTACAGCACAGCATCAGACCGCATTTGTGTCCCACAGAACTATCGCTAACTGGATCTCCCTGCTATGCCCGTAAAGACATATTCCCTAACTCAACAGCGTGGATTCTGAGAAGCTGTCCTTTCACAAAGGTATAATTCTCCACTTACTTTGGTCTACGCCTGTTTAACCTCGTGGGGATGAGAAGAAAAAGCAGCTCACGGTTGTGGCTGATGTATGGCACTCTTAAGAAGCTACCATCGCAAGAGCTTAGAGCACTTAGGATGTCATTATGCAAAACGCGCCAAAAAACAGTTAAAAACAAGAGCGCACCTGAAATTTATTGCAGTCTTTTTAAAATGTTATTTATTTATTTTTTGCTTGTTAAAAAAAAAAAAAAAAAAAAAATTACCAACCTATAAAAGGTATTGCTTTGCAGCGCTTTGCACCAGAAACATTACTCACAGCGATCGCGCAAAGCTGAAAATAGTTTCATTATTCTTTTACTTCTGTGGGTAAGTACAGTATGATCCATAGGCCTGACGGGTGGCTCCTTATACCACATTCATCTTTTAAAGTATATTAATAAACAGTAAAGAGAAATGATTTTTTCTAAGTCTACATTAATCTGGGAAACTAGCTGAATATGTGCTTTCGTTCCTGCATTCATCAGTAGCAACCCCCCCCCCCCCCCCCTCCACTGACCCCCCCCCCCCCAAAGCAGTAAAAATGACAGATGAAAATTTGACTAATCTTTCATTTCAATGATGGAAATGAAAAAGATATGACAGTTTAAAAGACGGGAGGTGGACCCAGATATCAATACATCTATTTAATAACTGCAGCAGGAGAAAGAAATACGCACTCCATCGGAACAGGTAAAAGAAATAGAAAAAAAAGAAAAATCATACAGCTACCATAGCAACATAACATGTCATGTGCAATGATTCAGCTGACAGATGGAAATACGGATACAAATAACGCGACAGAGCGGAGATCGGGATGAAGCCGCAGTCCCAGGAAACGGGCCTACGCGTGCGTCCCTGACACCTTCTCACTGAGCACCTCTCACAAGCACCTGAGAGAAAGAAGAATATTTTTCGGTCAAAGGAAAACACATCGCACGCTGCGGTGGCGCATTCGTCTCCCCGCCCTTGCTCTCTTCTACTCCGCCGTAAACATTTCGGCTTATTTGTGCAATTTCTCTTTAAGACATACGTGGCTGTCACGGGCAATATCTGTATGCGGCTTCAGATACCTGGTTTCCACATTATGGAATACGAGAGGAACAGCAGGTTTCTACATTGTGTTCATACGATATTCCATTGCTAGAAAGCAGCCGGTTCTACCCACAACAGCATGTGTACATTTACTAGTCTTATATGGGGGGTATGGGGGGGGGGGGACAAGAAGAAGCAGATTAGATGGTAAATACAGCTTTCAATAAATAAAGAGTACTTCTGTGAATATGCATGCTGTATATCACATAGAAAAAAAATATGATGCAGCAATACTGTGTATTCATACATGTATGCATATCTATCTATTCAAAGACCACAAGTGCAGCAGACTAGACAGAACCCCAGTGCAACACCCTTTGCAAGCAGAATAATTCATTTGTTTACACTGCCATTGAGATGAGAGTGGCTGGCTAACCACTAAAATGAAAAGCTAACTTTTTCTAGGACCAGGCCGCTAGCTATAATGCTAGGCCTAGCACGGATATGCTAAAAAATGAAACAACAACAGTCTGAAATTTTGAAAAAGTAAAAAAAGAAACAAAGCATTATCATACGGCGAGAGTCGCCGCTTAGGTTTTTAGAGCATGTTCTACAGCTACCGTCTACATCTGGCTTCGGTGAACCGAAGCTTGAGGATGAGTAGGATGCGGAGGCAGGCAGATGAGCAGTGAAGTGAAGGCCCACTGCAAGTGATTATGGTCATATGGAGGGCAACACATCCAAACATACCGAGACAATAAACAGCACACTGAGAGACACGTCAGTGCACAGAAAACTACCGTCACAACAAAATGGGCCTGCACTGGCTGTGTATTAATCAGGATCCAGGAGACTAGTAAACATGGCAGGAGCTAATATCTTAGAAGAATAATACGCTTAAAGGATAATAACATATCATGTCAGGATTATTATGTGGTTTAGCTATGGCAATTAGTTATGTTATTATATTAGTTATTATGTTTTCATTATGTTATTATATCAGTTGATATTATAGAACCATATGGTTTTTATGGTCATTAGCAGGTGCCTGCTCACGGGTGCTAAGAACAGCTAAATGTAATGACATGCTGCTGTGTTTTCAACATGGAGAATGTTTTGTACAGCTTGTGTCATAGCCAGTGGGTGTTGCGTGTTCCGAATGGTGTATTTCGATCCCTATGGAAACGTGAAAAGGGACCATAGAATTGTATTCTCGCACAGGGTGATAAATGTAACAAAACAAAAGAAAAAGAAAAACAGGGCTATGTGCCCAGGCACGCAGAGAAGGCCTCTGAAATCAAGCTGCCCCCCAAAATCCTGACTGGACAAGACATCCCAACGCTAAACAAATTAGCAGCACCCTCGGCCACACAGATCCTCAGATAATGGAACCGGGGAAGAAAAGAAGCGCTCTCGTCAGCTGAACAACACGCCCATTTATCCCCATTCAGTTCCTGAGGGCTCTCAGCTAGCGCGCTTTATTCAACGCGCTGGACGGCGAGCTTATCACCAGTTTAACCGCTAACAATCCCGCCACTGCCAAGCACTTGTCAGATTAGCACTGCAGTTTGTCTGCCCTTTCAGACTATAAAAGAGACGTAACTGCGACATAAAAAGGGTTTTTTTCCTGTGTTTTTTAAAACGAGAAGCACAAGGCAACATTCCCAGATTCGGTTATACAAAATCTATCATCAGTCGCAATTTATTCGAGTCTAAATCTGAATGGCGTTTTAATCGTTAGTTAAGGACTGCGTCAGCCACCTCAGCTCCTCTGTGTAATTAAAGGAGACTGGCTCAATGACTGATTTACAGGCTGTGACTCTCAGGATTTTTGGGTTTGTCTCAAAGTCTTTCCTGGAAAATGGCTACGCTCGGTGTCAAGAGGACAGACTCCTCCCTCAGTATAAGTGGCAGTATATTTTATCATGACTTTAAAAGGGAAAGTGGAGGAAAAAAGATAAACATAACCGTAATGTGACTGCAATGAGTAGTACAAGCCTGGATTCAATCAATTTTTATCGTCAACAAGCATTATTTTTCCATATTTCTTCAAAATGGAACTCAGAATTAATTCCTGTCAAGTTAATTTTCATTGAACCTACCGAACTATGTTTCTGGGGAAAAAAAAAAAAAAAAAAAAAAAAAACCTACTTATGTTAAGGAAAAATGTTCATTGAATCTGGGCTACAGTATGAAATGTTTTTCTTCGTTCTCGAGAACGAAGTTCTTCTGTGCCTCGGCGGAAATTGAAAACACACTGTTTACTTACAGGAGGTGTGGTGGGCACATGTCACATTACCACCTCAAAGATTCACAGCTGCAGGCCTCCGGAGGATTCCGGAATCAAACACAAATTTGCCGAGCGAGAACGCTTTACACCTGCAGAGCCTCCAGCTCTCGCTCAGGCGAGAGCCCGGATCCTCTGCCCAGCTGAGCTCGTTCATAAATGATTCAGCTATCAGGAAAGAAATCATTGAAGGAAGTCAAGCATAACTTGCATCAACAACCTTGCTATTTGTCATTACCGTAATTGTAAATTGTTGGCCTGGCATTTCCAACAATGCCTTTGGCATTTCCGGGAACACATTCAAACCAAAAGTCAACTCACTCAGACCCAAATGAATTATAGCACCTGGCGGCAAGAGAAAGAGGTGGCAGTAATTTCACAGAGGCCCTTTGCACTCTACCTGCCCCGTGTCACCTTTAAAAAGCACTTGATACGGACGCTCTTAACAAACACTTCAGATGTAACTTTTCATGTGCCCAATTAAGTAGCCTGTGAACATGAAAGATATTGTACAGGCAATCACATACAGTCAGAAACAGGAAAAAAAAACTTGAAAAAACAAAGACATTTACCACCAGTTTGGAACATCTGCATAAATTAAGCAAACTTTGTTCACTGCTCAAGAAGAACTGTGGCCTTACACACGCGCATGTGAACGCTTTCCTCTAATGCATATTTCTGGACTTTAACATCATGGTACACTATGGGCTATGCTGGGAACACTTTGGGTTAAATTATAATCAAAGTAGGTGAGAACTAATTACGCTTGAGGTCCATTTCCGATGCCATGACCCGAATTTCAGACATTACACAACCCAGTCGCAGTTTCCCTTTAATCTCCAAGGAAACGCTTAGTATCCACATGAATTTAATCACCTTTAGTCTTAACAAAAAAATCTCATTTCTTTTCAAAAAATAACTCAACTAACTGTGCCGTGTTTGTCATAACAGGGCACCCATGACTGGTTTTGGAACCAGAAAATTGGTGAATGATGAATTGGCTCAGAAACTCGAGGTGAAAGTATGAAACCAATTTAAGGCCTACGGAGAAGGCGGCCATTGCTTAGCGCATCTGACACAGTTGTGCCACAGCCAATAATGTGATCAGTCTGTACGTTACAGAGAAAAGATATTTATATTTAGGCCCCTGTGTTAATTAGCAGCTGTGGCACTACACAGTGCCTGTGTGACTTATGAACCCAGGATTTAGCTATTATTCCTAACTTGTCAGCTCATTAAACTGAAGTCAGTTTGCCCGCCCATCCTTTGACACGAGCCCCATTCATATTTGTTTGTTAGTTTCCCAGCCTGGGGAGCGTTCAGAAATTGGTCTTCAGGGAAATGTTTGTCTTCCCACGGACCCTTTCCAATCAATCACATGTTAGCGCGCGCATTCGTCTTTAAAGTAGAACACCTATTCTACCCTTTGGGTTTGTTCAGCAGGGAAAGGTTTTTAGGACAAAGCACATATTACAAAGTTCAGCAACGTCCGAGAGCATTTCATTGGCTGTGGGTTGACTGTGACGTAACTGTCCTGTTAACTCTACATGTATCGCTAAGCTAATGTGAAAATATAACAAAGCACCATTCAGCAATGTTGGCAGAAACCAAGTGAGCACACAGTGGTTGTGATGGGAGCTCTTGCGGCAGTGAAGGCAGAAAGGAGTAAGTACAACGTGTCACAGCCCTCAGACTCCAGTAAAAGAGCACCAGGGCGGACGCTAGCTAGGCCACAGCATCCCGCCGGGTCGGTACAGCTTGTTTCCGTGGGAACGACGACAGCCAAAGTCTGCTGCGGTCGGGCCGGCCGCTGCGACCCTGTTGTGGCTGTCACCTGACGGGGGCCCCGGGCAGCGCGGGTTGTTACGGGAACCATCCCGCCGCCACGGTGACCACCGCACGCTGCCGCTCTCGACAGCTACGCCGCCGGCAGGCAGAGAAGTTTCGGTTTCGGTAGCTCTGCCAACAGCGCACGGACAGGAACCGGACCTGCGCCGCACGGCCTTGCAGTTATTTGCTAATACAATCAGCTGCTATGCATCATGTGTCTGGGAGGAGACCTTATGTAAGAGGGCCTTTGGGTGGAGGATCGCACACCCAATCTGAATTTCTGTTGAACATGCCTTTCATACACCAAAGAGAAAACAAATAGAGGCCAATACCCCCTGAAACAAGCAGGAGAGGAAGGTGGCTGCAGTACAGGCCTGGGAGAGCATCACTCAATAAAAATAAAAGGTACTCCACACAGACTTCCAGTAGTTATTGTATGTAAAGGATATTCGACAAAGTACTACACAAGGCAGCTTTCATTTACATAACATTAATATGTCCAAAACAGTATGGTGCCCTGAAATGGCTATGTATAAATAGTGCTGTAATTTCTGCATAGTGAAACTAGTGTAAAACAACACCCTTACTGTAATAAAAGCTGTGCATGTGCACTTTAACCACATGTGAAGTGCTTGATTACAAATACAAAATTGTGGAGTACAAAGCCAAATCAAGGAGAAAAATAATAATACATTTGTGTCCCAAACATTATGGAGCTCACTATTTTGTGTGTTTGCGTGTGTGTGCGTGTGTGTGTGTGCGCGCACGTGTCCAAATGTGTATTTATATCCTTTAATATATATATATAAAGTGTCATCTGTTACATAAATAGGTTCCACATTTTTCCAGTGCGTACAGGTTTGGCTCTCACTTTCTGAACAGGATCCAGGCTTCTAATTTCCTCATTTCCTGATTAATTAGAGCACAAATTGGACTTTTTTCACCTATCCAGTACAGCTGGTAGAACCATTTTGTACAAAGATAATCAACTTCTGCAGGTACAATTAAAAAAAAAAAAAAAAAAAGCTTTTAGCTTTTCAATCAAAGGTAAACTGTCTCCTCAAAAGCCAAATAAATTAAGTTAAACCAAAAACCACTATGTTACTCTGCAGGTTAACAAAAAAGTTGAGGCATACTGACCGATGTTTTCCTTTGCCCAGCACTGTGACCTGCACAGTCAGAGACATTAAACTACATTGCCGGGTCCTGACAGATGTTCTTACCCAGAGTGACTTACAGTAGGAGCACAAGTACACGCAAACACAAGAGATTCATTTGCCCACTGAACTCAGGTCATATGCTGACACAGGCAAATCACTCAAAGCTGTAGAAAGGCCTGGTGGCAGTGGTAAATAATACACAGAGAGGCGAAGCTGAAAAGCGTCTCTCGCCAAGCTGTGCTCTTCAGATCTATTCAGAGTACTGAAATAAAGCACTCGATATGTCAATATTCCAGGAATATGCAGGGAGGCAGTCAATATGCCACTTCAACATAGACAAAAACAACACCACACACACACAAACGCACACACACACACACACACACACACATAAGAGCATGTGCACAAATGTATTCACTTACATAACATGCTCTGGGCTGGAAATACTACTAAGCTCACAGAGACCAAATTTAGCATCGGTATACAAACAAATAGAGCCTTGTAGAATGTGATATTCGATGTAAAAAGCTATTGAGCTCAGTTCATGTTTAAATTTAAACATTAGCTAAGCTATAAAACATTTCAGAAAGGAGAGACAGGGAAGACCAGGTATTTAGCTGCATGTTGGTATATACAAAATACAGATTTTTATCCTGTCCACCCTTCAAGCTATAGTACTAAAATGGTAACTAAAGCAAAGTAATGACCATGCTTTGCTTTGCCAAGCAACATTGACACACTGACGCACCTCAAAATAACAGTAACGTCAGACACCTTCCCTGCACCATCACTGAAAATGTGCAGTTTTTACCCCACACCTGAGCTTTTTAAGAAAAAAATAATAAATAAATAAATAATAAATGCAGTCATGTAGTCGTACTGTGACAAATGGGTGTAGATTTTGCGCTCTTAAAATAACCGTTTACTCGAAATGACATCTGCGAGTCTGTCATCTTCGCTCAGGTGTCATGCCGAAGTGCCACCTCATGTCGCTGATGTGGGAAACTAAGAGAGAGAGAGAGAGAGAGAGAGAGAGAGAGAGAGAGAGGCGATGCACTTAAACCGCCCACGAGCCTGGCGTGCGGTGGGAGGGCGACAGCTGTAACGGAGAGCCGGAGACGTCGATCCCCCCCCCCCCCCCCCCCCCCCCGCTGATCCTCCTGCCCACTTCCTGTCAAACCCGGGCCTTGCGTCAGAGCCCCGACGCGCGACGACACCTGCAAAAGGTGCCAACCTGCAGCGAGCGGCAGGCGCGCGTCCGTGCGCGACAAGCTGCGCTGTACCATAGAGGAAGTGCGGTCGAAAAAAATAAGTAGATTCAGCCGATATGTATCATTGTGGTACCAAGCGTCTATGGTACATAGGGTACACAGTTGTTGTTCTTCTTTTTCCACCACTGCCCACTTTTTGTCAATAGCTAAAATGTCACCAGTTTGGCTGGCAAGTAGAGGTCTATGCCAAGTGTCCAGTCCCTAAATAGAGGCTTGACAGAATTGCAGAAACACACCATCAGCTGGCTTAAATGACAATTTTCCAAAAAATAATTAAGAAAAAAAAAAACCTTTGTGAATGTTACTTCATGTGCACCTGTTTTATTATCAAATAACGGCATCTGTGTTGTGCGTCATTATAGCTGGTTCCAAACCCACAAAACTTTTAGGTTTGGAACCACATGTTTGATGCCAAGTTGGCGCTTACGCCCACTACAGCCCATTAAATTCAGGCATAATTATTCAGGCAAAGCTACTGAGAATTGAAAAAAGTCAACGCATAAAATCAACAATGAAAATAATAATAAATATAAACTCAATCAGAACTTGAATGTCAAATATGTAAATGCAGTGCATTCATCCAGTGGCATAACCGACCGAGCTTAAAGTATAAAGCAGTACAAGGCAAAAAAATAAAATAAAAAAGCAACAGCTATATTTATAAGTAATGTTTCCTTATGAATATGGATATGCAGTTTTATAATTCAGTAAATAAATAAATAAATAAATAGCCAGAACGTATATTGCATATTTAATAAATTCAACAGAGATCAGGTATGCTTTAGGTGCAGCCTACTTCATCTGCTTTGAATGCATTATTTCTTATTGCACAGATTAACAGTCACTGCAATGGGCGAGGACGAGAATCTTGTTAAGGTCAAGCTGCTTCTCAGTGTGACTCAGCCCTTTGTCTCTGCATATAAAGAAATGTTCTTTATGCCAACAATGCATTTATAATATGTTAATTAGCTCCAGCCATAATTAGGAAAAAGGGAATAAAGAAACACTTTGTCCTGCCCCGAGTGAATTTAGGCCACGCTATTATGCTCAATGCTAAGGTCGGCACAGGTATAACATCGGGAAGAGCTGCATTTAATTGTTGGAGAAACTGCTCACAAGGGTGACTTATTGCATTTCACCGTTTCCTTTGGGGAAATCAGAAGATTAAGGAGAGTGATTCCACATGACAAAAGAGTTTTGTCTTTTGAAAGGCCTGAGTCCCTCAGGCATCTCTGGAACCAATCAAACTTTTTTTTTTTTTTTGGGGGGGGGGGGGGGGTGATGGGTGGCGAGGTTAGGGAGAGCCAAGAGCCAATATAGATTTAAACAGAATGTGAATTCATAAGCAAATAAACAGATTATAAAAGTCTCCATTTAAGAGCAGGGTAATCTGTAAGCGTTCAGTTCACTATCTGTGAAGTTTAGGCCTGAGATAATGTGACATTCCATCTGTTATGTCAGCAGGAATGTCAGGAGTGATGGAATGATTGCATGAAATTCACACACATCCCAGGGCACACGCACACACACACACACAAACACACACACGCAAACACTCCCATGCAAACAATTACACACATACACAAATCTTGTAATTGAGGATATTGACAGGGAAAGAAAATGTAAACGTTCTTTTGTTTACATTATGGAATGATGCCTAAAATAATTAAAACATACAGACAGCCCAAGGCAAAAATAGACTTCTGCTGAATTAAAAAAGACACGTGGCTGTCCTGTAGAAGAGCTCACAAAGGCCACCGACAGTCATCTTTGTTTAAAAAAGATTTCTTAGTGACGCCAGGCCGGTGATATTTTTGAACTGCCGCAGCAGAGCAGGGAATGAGTTCGTAAAGTGACTGTAGATGACCCTGCGTGACCTTTCTTTCTTTTTCTATTTAAATTAAATATCCACCGGCTTCTCAAGCTCCGTAAAACCCAATAAGGAAACGCGGAGACATGTCCCAACCGCTTAACCCCGCGATAAGCGGGCATTATGGGATTGAAATGATTAAAAACTGTGAGAGTGGCAAATTTATCACCGAACATCGCCCCGCCGGTTAAGGGGTATCGACCCCGCTATCTGCAGACCTCGGCCAGAAAGGAAATGTGATCCAGACCCTGCTTCGGAGCACGATCCGGACCCGATGTCTGATATGGAACGGGAAAAGAACATCACGTCCGACGAGCCAGAAACCGCGCGCTTCGGAGAGAGGGGAGGGGCGGAGCAGAGAACCGCTGGCTGGGGGGACTGTTGACACGTCCCGTCAGGAACAAAAACGGCTAATTGACCGAGCAGCTGGTTCAGTGGTCCTGATGAAGGCACAATGGCGGGTTTTAAAAGCCAACCGGCACTCTCTGATTACAGAAACCGCCAGGCGCATCGCGGCGTCCCCGACCACTCGCACATTTAGACGTTTTGCATCCAAAAAACAAATAGTGCAGGTTAACAAGGGGAAAAAAAGGGCCAGATTGTTCTGAAGCCCTGAATCCCAACACTGTGATCACACTGTGTGCGGCACTTAAAATCCGCATTCGATCACCGTGATCACACTGTTTGCAGCACTTAAAACGAAAACTGGTAAAAAAAAAAAAGGGTGCCTCTGGGGTGTTCAATTACCCTTTTTAAAATGTATATATATTTAAACCACTATTTACATGTGAGGTGGCAACATGATACTCTCACCATGAGGCAGTGCGGATGCCCAGCAATATCAGAATTTCTACCTTCTGCTGTGTAGTATTCTCCCACCTGCAGCCAGATCGAGATCGAGAGCTGGAGTTCGCTTCAGGACAATTCACAGGCGCAGCGGGGTCAACCGGCAGCGAAAGCCGGACGCGGGCAAGTTCACCGCCTCCCCCTAAAACATTAATTGCATTGATTTCCCTGTTTGTGTTGGTGGACGTAGCTCCCTCCGCGCCGGGCTCAGTAATGTGTTTATCCCACGTTCTCCGGAGACGAGGCTCTCTGCTGACAGCTGGATTAATGGAATCACTCCCCGCCTATCTACCTTACAATCCCGTTTTTATAATAAAACGTCCGAATCAATTTGCTTAGGGCCTCGCGCTTTGCATTGATTAAGATCTCGGCCCTGACACGCGGGTAACGGTCTTATTAACGGTTTTATTGTATTTACCACGAGAGGTATGACATTATAAATCGAAGAAGGCATTCGGATCTTGCTTTCCTGCACCCTCGTAAAAGAATGAAATGAGAAAAGAAAAGAAAGAGAAAACAGAAATGAAAGGTAGCATAGTCTTTAGTCCTGTGAATGCCCTAACAAAACATAAAATGCTCTAAATCTGTTATAGTTCAGATTATAACAGATTATCTGTTATAATCTGTTATAGGAATTATTGATGTTTCCATATAGCTGCATATTGCATGTTAAATTAAATTGTCATTATATATATTGTACATACATTTGTAATTCCCAATAATCTGTGTCCAACTTTATTAGTGCACAAGCCTAAGATTGTAAACTTATATGTAAGCCTACATCCAATGTTAAATACCAGAAAATAATTAGGGTCCTTTAGGAACAAAATCAGGAATTTAAAAATCATTAAATTCCTTCTACAAGAAAAAATATGACATATTCAAATAAAGAAATACTGCTTGTTCATATCCATTTTGGAAGCTAAGGCTGTTATAATATGCTTCCAGAGATGTTAACCCCAAAATTGCTAATTGCTCATTTCTGAGGTTTGTTACAATAATTTTCATTATAAAAAGACATTTAAAAACCTTCATACTTTAAGGTTTGCTCTGAGGTATCGCAATTATGACATACTGTGATATTCCTGTGCAGTTCTTTAGCAATAATAATTTCTGAATCTTTGTTAGCCTTCTTAGCCATGTACCAATGGATGTAAAGACTTGTCATATGCATTTTGCGGCTTTTATAATGAACCATTAGTGAAAAAATCTTTCAAAAGCATTGCACATTAAGCGCTTACTTTGGTTGTGTTAATACACCTTTATTAAGATTGTGTCAATTTTTATATCATAAATATATCCTTCCAGGAGAAATAAAACACGGAGTAAAAATCCTCCAAGAAAGCATATTTTGACTGTTAGAAACTGTTTAAACAGACTGCAGATAATGAATTAACCTGCCAAGAGGTCAATGTAAATGACTTGTTTAATAAGACATCTTTTTTTCTCCATATGACATTACTTTCACTTCTATGAATTATATTTAACTGCATATTTACATTGAAAAAAGGGATCCAGCTCTTTGAGGTTTGACATGCAGCGTATTTCTTCTCAGGATAAGCAGACCCCAAACCCACCGCACCAGTGGAAGAGCAGTCATTAAAAAAACGCTTGTGGTTCAAAAAGTCCTTCAAGCCTTTGGGTGGCTCATGCTGTAAAGACGCTCATTCCGAAAGAAAAGTGTGAGTCCTGCACCATAGCCATTGCCAACTATGGCTGGAGGCCCACACTGGCGAGGAAACAATTAGCCTAGCCTCGCCAGGCAATGACAGGCGGGTGAGCTGGCAAGTTCAGTTGATCTCACTGCTCTCTAGCGGCCACTACCGGTCGGACCAGGAACCGGTGGAAGCACAAACAGAGAATATGCTGACCTTGTAATCCTCTGATGACATGGGCAACATATAATTGGTGGAGGGTCAGCAGTGTGGAAAATAGCGAGAATAGGTGTACCGTGAATCAGAGGAGTCACGCGTTTGCCCTCTCCTCCTGACGTCAACACAAAGGTTTGCAGCGGAAGATGCAACTCAACGAATTCTGTTGAGTTTGTGTTGGGAAAAACTTGGGGCAAAATTGGGGATAAAATATTAAAAAAAGAAGTCCTTCAAAAGCTGAAAGGCTAGAAATCACAGGAAATCAATGGCTCACTGGCAAACCTACAATAAATCAAAACCACAAGTTGTTTGAACATCATAAATATTTAAAAGTCGGTATACCTTTTCACATGATATGAAAAAAAAAATGAAAAAAAAGTCAATACTTTCTCTGCAGTGTCTGTAAACATGAATCTCTGTGGGAATATTCCGGATATGCGTACTATGCCATGAGGTATGTACGCAAGTTCTTCTCTGAAAACAAGTTAAGTAAATAAATAAATAAATGCTATTGATAAAAACTCATTGCATAATCTATAACCCAAGCATAGAAAAGCTATAACCTTTTTCTATGCTTGGGATAGCTATGATTTTTATCTTTTTATTTTTGGAGTCATGACAATGATCAGGTGACTGAGCCACTTTTGAGCATTTAGAAGGAGTTTAACACACAGTAATGCATTAATGCAGTCCACAATGATTATAATGCTAACAAACTTTGAAATAGTGCTAAAAGGCAGTGATGCACGAACAGTTTAAACAATTGTTTAAACCATAAGAAATTCTAAGATTCATTCTAAGATTCATTTAAGAATACAGACATAAAACCGTAAGTATCATTTGTACAGTAAGGAATAAAGTTATCAAATACATCTTGTATAATTATCTTTAAACAGGCTCACACTGAAAGCAGTAAACAAACACCGAGCCGAAATCTGACTGTAATCAACCAGTGAATTACCCGGACAATCTAATATGAGAGAAGACCTCAGCAGGAGGTCAAAGTTATGGCAGTGATAAATATGTCTGGATGGGATCCAGGTTATATTTTTAGCTGGAACCCAATGATAACACGGGGGGGGGGGGGGGGGGGGGGGGGGATGCTGCCACTGGGGGATGTTTTCTCATGAGGACACCATCATGAGCACTGCTGAAATCCCCCTGTGATACCCCTGTGTCCCCCTGTGCTCTAGAACAAGGGTTCCCACACATGACCTCCCTGAGAACTCCATCGCAATAAAGCAGTTAATATTTATTACCATAGTATTTTTTCAAATGTATTTTTCCTGCTTAATAAGCTTTTAACATCCATCACCCAACACATGCTAAAATGCAGTGGTAAATTAACACACTGATACATGGAAGCACGTCTAACTCTGGGTCTCAATATATGATGGATCTACAGTATACGTCATCAGTGTAAGTGATGCAGCTGTTTGTTAAAATGACCGTGCATGCATAGACACTATTTTAAAAAAACGTTTTGTGTGAATGGTTTAAATTAAAATATGTAATTTATGTGGAAAGAAACACAATAGTCTTGCAAGAAGACTATTTCCCCCCCCCATTTTGCTGAGGACACACCGAGGCGCCAGTGGGTTCCCTGACCCCCAGTTTGCTGAAGGGCTGTGTTTGCTTTGGCCCGGGGTTTACATTCATAACTGGAATAGCATGATTTTATTCCCTCCCAACTGAAATCAGATGTCATGGAGGAGCGCTGTAACTGATCTGTGCTGAGTCAAGAGCTCCACGCAAAGCCCCAGAGGCACTGTCAGCAACATCCTCCCAAACCATTAATTATGTTAGATGATAGGGGACTGGCTGACACTGACCCCTCATTACATCACTAAAATCCATTTATTTATTTATTTATTTATTTATTTATTTATTTATTTATTTGCACTGAGATTGTCCTGGCCATTGCCATCACATTCTGTGATCACATTAAATTCTTACAAATGAAAGACAAGGTTTTCTTATATGCAGCGGAGTGTTAGGGCATATTTAGAAGTGTTAACGGCATCTCCGTAACGGAAAGTTCTTAGACATCATTTTGGCACCACGCAACATCCAGAGGATATGAGTTATGCTTTTCAGCATCGGCCTTGTTTTTAATAATGTAACAGACCCAGAACTTCCTTACTTAGATTTATGGAGTCTGCCAAGAGAAATCCAGAGCCGTTTACAAGCCTCTGGCAATGCAGTGCGCAGACTAGCGTGTGTTTACAAATGAGACTTTTCTATCCCAGTTATCCAGTATGCAAATGCAATCAAAAGAATTCAACGTAGTGATTGCTTATTGCTTTGAAACATTAGCGATGTACTAAACACAGAGAGAGAGGCTGTGAATTATTTATCGCAAATGTCTGTTACAGCACGGGGTTTTCATGCTCGCAAATGTATCACAAAAAAATGAATAAATAATACTTTTTGAAAGCGTCATGCCCAACAATCCCTGAACATGTCAAATACATTAGCTACATTACTGTACTCTGAGTCTAGCAAGTAGGCAGCCACCTTGGAGTAGAGAACATGGATACAGTACGCAGGTCCATACTCTGTTTAACCACTATTTTGAGTATGCATGTTCTGATGGGGAAAAATCCCATCATTCCTTATGAAAAAAATTCACTGTAATGGTGACGCCAACAAGCAGCCTCTCCAGAGGCCTTCTTACAAGTGGCATTTTAGGTTCTGTCACTATCACGTGATTTGCTATTGAGCTAACTCAATAATTTAAATAACCTAGGTTATCTAGTTAGCTTGCTAGTTAGTGAGAGAGGCGAGACTGAGATGGTTTGGACACGTGCGGAGGAGAGATGCTGGGTATATTGGGGGAAGAATGCTGGAGATGGAGCTGCCAGGCAGGAGGAAAAGAGGAAGGCCAAAGAGGAGGTTCATGGACATGGTGAGGGAGGACATGCAGGTGGTTGGTGCGACAGAGGAAGATGCAGAGGACAGGAAGAGATGGAAACGGATGATCCGCTGTGGCGACCCCTAACGGGAACAGCAGAAAGAAGAAGAAGATCTAGTTAGCTTGCCAGTACAGTAAGTAGTTAGAAGCGTAACTTGAAATGTGTTACAGTTAATGCACCTCGGCCAGCTAACCTATCTACATAACGGTTTTGGTTAGGCCATAATGGCATTATGAGCATAGCTACAGTATGTTAATACACAAAGACATGTGTACAGATCCATTCCCATTTGCTCCAATGAGCTAGCTACAGGTCAACCATGTTAACATCTAGCAGTACATCTAGCCGTGGCCAGACAAAGAGCGATTTTTACACAAGTAACATCTAGCCTACCAAGTTACCTTCTCTTGTGGTTGTTATTCAACCATGTGTCAGGCAAGCAGCAAAGCTAGAATGAGCCTAGTTATAGTGAGTAGAATGAGTAGGCATAACCCAGCCAAAACAATTGTGTCATAAATAGGGGTCAAGGTGGGCGGGTCAAAAATACAACACGCATCCCAATACTGAAGCACAAATGCCTGTGCTTCTTTGCTCTCAGAGTGCATACTCCAAGCAAGAAGCAAAAATAAGTGCACTGCCGGGAGCACGGTAGTGTGGAGCATGCATTTTTAGTAAACGTTTTCATTACATTACATTACATTCATTTGGCAGACGCTTTTATCCCTATTCTGGCCTAACATCTGCAAAGCCAACTAGGCAGAAGAATAAGCTACAGTATTAGGACAAATACAAATTACCAAGAAGTGCTGGGATGGGGCAACATGTAACAAGTTAGGGTTAGGGAGGGTTTTTTTTTTTTCGGTGCACAGCTTTAGCCTTTTCCTACACAGCAGAAATTGCATTACGTATCCTTGTTTTCGATGTTTTCAGAAGGAGGGACAGAATAAGTTTCATGTGCAAAAACAGCCGGAAGCCGAGATCTTACAGAGATCATCAGAAGCTGAGATTATTCACCTGGGGAGAGAGGCTGAAAACAGCCTGAGCCCCCCCTGAGCCCCCCCCCCCCACATCCACACTCTCCTAGGTGTCGTGGCAAGAGCCGCTGCTCGCAGATGGTTTTCTTCGCAGACGCCGCGGATTAAGATTCACAGACGAACAGAACCCCCGTGTTCCGGTAACCGGTCGGGACCGTGCCAGCGAGGCTGCCAGCTCCGCACGGCCACGCGCGATTGGCTCTGGTGTTGCCCGGGGATTGGACGGCTTTGACTGCGATGGCAGCACCTCATCGCGCACCAGTGGCGCCCGCTGGCTGATCTGCACCCTCCAGTTTAAGCAGGTAAGATGCGTTCCTCAGACTGCCTGGGCAAGCCAGCCTTGTGAACCGCAGTGTGGTAAGAAGCAGCGGCTGACATGCTTCAGAGGAGAGGACGTGCTTCCTGTCCTGTCCCAATTCAATGCATGAGACTGCAGCAATAAGAGCTAAAATAACATTGCACATTCCACATTGGGTGCAGGGGTGAATGCAGTGAAGAAATAAATCAAATTTTGGAGTGCACTTCAAGTGGTGGCATACATACATACACACAGGTACACACACAGGTACACACACACACACACGCACACACACACAGGTACACACGCACACACACACACACACATGCACGCTCATGCACGTACACACACACAAGCACGTGCACTCACACACACCATGCACACACACACACGGATGCACACACTATGCATACTATGAAATGGAAGAGACTACATTCATTAAATTGAGTAGGACTCAGGGTCACGACCCAAGGCATAACAGCCTTAATAAATTTGATCCATCAAATTACACCTAAGCTGCCATTTTGTGTAACAAGATCCCAGTCGTGGCCATTGCTCCGAAATCCCTCAACACGTGCAGTCGTGCCAGCAAGGTTCGCCGTTTTCTTTTTCAAATTAAATATGATCGCCTGACCAAAAGAGATTATGATTTACCAAATTAAGAAATCCCCTAAATTCCCTGTAGTTCAATTTCCCCATTTGTTCGCAGGGAAATTTGTTTCCGAGGAGGAAGCCCGGGTCGTCATCTTCCTCGCACAGCTCACAATCAGGCTTTGTCTGGGCACGCTCGAGGTAAAAAGAAGAAGAAGAAGAAGAAAGAAAACTTCAAAGTCTTTGAATCAAGGACACCCAGGACATTAGCGCTCTCTCCTCTCTGCCAGAGTGATGTGCATTTAAGAGGAGGAATGTGGCACAGTAATCCCCCTCTGCCGCGGTCTACTGACAGCTGGGGAAGTGCACCCCCCCTTTTTTTTCCAAATTCACCTCCGCCCCTCCTAAGAGAGGGTTCCTGGGTCGGGTGGCCCAGTTTGAGATAGCCGTACCGGACCGGCTCACGGCGCTTTCCCCGCCCCCCTCGCCCTCATTTGCATAAACCGGCCCTCGCCCTTCTCTTCCCGTCTTTGCGGGGAAGGTGCGGGCGGACGGCGGGACCAGCCGCGCTGACCCGCGGAGCTCCAGGTAATGGTGTATTCGCACCTCAGAGCGGCGACAGAGGCTCTTTACCGCTCTCTGTCTGAGAAATGAGAGCGCGCTTCGCCGAGCGGCTCTCGGTGCAGTGCGGACGCTTTGGAAAGCGTCTCCTTTATTAGCCTCGAGCCCTTCCGCGGGCGCGTTTCCAGGCGCTGCTTTCCTTTTTGTCTCGCCGTTCGGGCATTTACATCTGAGAGAGAAACCGGCCTCTGAAAACGCGGAAAAGACACACGTGAAAAGTCAGCGTCGTTTTTATTATAGGACAGCACCGCAGTATCGTATTGAGAACGGAACAGCCACGTTTATCAATATGAGTTTGACTACAGCAAACCTACTGCTTACCTGGCGTGAGGTATGTGACCTGCCATTTTGGCAGTGGTGGCAATTACAGGTGAATGAAGCACCTGTAGGGGCCTGGGCCAGGTGTGCGTATAACGGATACAGACCCTTCATCCAAGCCTGAGGTTGCCATAGAAACACGTGTCTCTGCAGCAGTCACCTGGTTTTACTGACCCTGTGACCTTCTTTTGAGCAGAGGATCCCACTGTCCTGATCAGACAGACACTGTTCCCACACACACACACACACACATACACGTGCGCACACACGCACACACATCCTCTGTCATTTCCTGTCCCTCCTTCCTTCGCCCGTCCAGCTGAGTGACACAGCATTCCTGTGCCTGGTGCCTCTGTCACCACCTGGGAGCAATTTCCTTTCATTCCTCCCCCCCTCCCCTCATCACTCCCAAACTGACCTCTGCCCCTCACCGGCTCTGCTTCGATACCTGAGAGGCGGAGCTTAATTAATCTGATGTCACAGGTTGAGGGAGGAGGCTGTGAGCCCTCTGAAGACCCCCCCCCCTTCCCTCCCCACCCCCAAACCACACTCATCAATAAAGTAGCCAATAGAGTGCGGCTCGTACAGGAACGGGCCATACTGGCAAAGGCACTGTGTGGATTCCAGGGAGAAAGTCACCTTCAGAAGCATGCATGTCCATCTTTAATGCCGGAGAGCGACACTCACTGACCCCTGTCCGGGCCCCAGTCTGTCGGGGGCCCGTCCCAGCCCTACGAGAGGCCTCTGACCCCCCGCGCGTATTCCGATACCCGCCATTCGTCTGCGAGGGCGACGCTCGTCTGCGAGGAGCCGCGAGGGCGACGTTCGTCTGCGAGCCAGCTCCAAACAGAAATCCATACTCCAGCGTTTCCCCCGGCGATCCGGCGTCGGCCATGCGAACGAGCTCGTTTCGCTTACCGGTTCTCGCCGCGAGCGGCACTGGCGGGCTCCGCCCCTCTCTCGCGTCCATCGATCCGGGATGGCCACGCCCGCCGTCGCTCGACCCCGGTATTTATAGAAACCTCTATGGTGGTTTCACCGCGCCTAAGCCGCAGATCCTTTTATGATTTATAAAAGGTCAGTCGGTGTGGAAGGACATGGCGGGGATTAGTGGATTAATTATAGCATACGGAGCATGCAAGAGCAGCCGAGGTCCCCTGGGGAGGCTAACAGTTCAGAAACCAAACTTCAGCTGCACCCCTTGCTCTCCTTAGCGTCCTCTCAATATACGCCTGGTATGTTATTTCCTTCGTTAAGAGGTGGTGCCAAGCCTCTCCAGGGCACCGAGAGGGGGTGGGCGTGACCTGTGAGGTAATTCTTTCAGGGCTTTAATGCGATGCGTTTGATGCGTGTCATGCGCTCACTGTCAAGCTGGCAGCAAGAACATAAAAGCATAACACCGCTTGAGGGCACCATTATAATTCCATTCATTAAGAGTGTCTCCGGATCATGTACAGCAAACACGCTGCACTACATGACCTTAATACAGGCAGAAATTATTATTCATTTATTAAAGTCATTTTTTATTAAAAACCTGTATAAACTTGAGAAACAGGCCAACGTCTAAAAGCAATGTTCATGGTGGCCAGGGAAAAGCACATCCAAACCTGTTTAGCAATCTGAGACCGTCTGACTCGTCTAATGCCAGTACAAACATTGGTTTAGACATCTTTTTGCCTCCAGTCCAAGGAATGCAATTTCTAAACATAGAAACCTGCCAAGATACCGAGAGCTGACTTTCATTGAAGTGCCAGTCTTTGGTGTAGCAGAATTTCCGAGCTCGATCGGGGCAGACAGAGCAGAAAGTGACCTCCAAAAAAGACTCCCGGTGGAAAACACGGTGTTGGGTCAGGGTGAAGTACTGTAAAATGGACGCCGGGTCAGGGTAAGGTTAGATGGACAGCTTGTTCAGTCGAAACACCTAAATTAGTTAAAATTTTAAGGAGTTAACCTACCAACTACAACAACACCGAAGGCACACATATTTGAATGTAAAAAGTGATAAAGTAGTAGTTCCAAATTATGAAAGTCTGGAACTGCCATAATAAACCTCATAACCTCAAATAAGAATTACAGATGCATATCCACAATGCTCTGTGCCAACACATTGTTTGGACTTAAAAATACAAATGACTTAAAATAAAAAACAATAAAAAAAGCATTCAGCTGGTATATAGAACACCAGATAAAGCTCTTAGATGTATGAGAAAACTTTTCCTCTGATAATAATAATAATAATAATAATAATAATAATAATAATAATAATTACAGATGCCTTACTTTCTTGAATGCATTTTGCATCATAATTTAAAGTCAACGCTCTCCTCTCTGAATGCATCTCTGATTGGCTGACACTGGGGCCCTCAGATGAGACTGTGGTGGAGTGGTGGAATTCAATAGCGAAGTGCCGGGGGGCGCGGGGCGGGGGCGGGGGCGGGGGCGGGGGCTGGGGGGGGGGTGGGGGGCTACGCGGGTCTGGACACAGGTGCAGCCCCGAACGAGAGGCGCAGGGGAGGGACGGAGGGGGAAGGACGGGGGCGGGGGGGGAATATAACCGGCGGAAACCTCCGGAGAAAGAGAGAGAGGAGAGGAGAGGAGAGGAGAGGAGAGCAGCGCGCGCCTCAAGGTCAGAGTGGAGGCGTCCCGCGCCGTCGCCTGATTGATTGGACGCGGGAGGAGCATCTGGCGGGGAGGAAATGGGAAGGTGACTGGGGAATCACCAGGTGGCCCCAATGAATTATAGCCACTTTGGCGAAGGCCCGCGCCGCGCCGCGCCCTAAGTGCTATCTGGATCGGCTCCGTCAGTCGGCTGACGCTTCCTGATTGATGAGTGATTTGCTTTCCGGGGGACGGCTAATTGCGCGCGCGGCCTAATTTGGCCGCGGCAGAAGTTCTGATTTACGTTCGTTTCGGGGTTTCATGTTTCACGTTTTTTCGTCGCGCCCGACTTTTCCGTTCTTCCGTTTTGTTTGCCGCCGCTGTCCGTCTCGCGCTCAACTTCGGCCTTCTTTTCAGACCGATTTCCGCGTTTTACACCCCCCCCCCCGATAAAAAGACAAACAAACAAGCGACTGAATTATGGCGAATGATGTTCAGCCCCGACTCGCTTGGACAGAACGGCTCCTTTTTAATGAATTCATCCTGTTTTTCTTTGTCATTAAATCAGCCCGCAATGCTACATTCAAACACGCGAGAGCTCTCCATTTTTCTTCCGTGTCATGAATTTTGATTGTGCATTAATTAGCTTCTAAATTTACCAGCTGCTTTCCTAATTAGAGTACTTACTTTGCACGGCGACTGTCGCGTACAGGAATGTATCACCGACGGCCTGGTTCCGCTTCGCGGGTGAGGTGTGCCGCCGACACTTTCCGAGGATTAGCATGTCTAAAGTTACGCTTCCTGCTCGGCTTCTGCGCCAGCAGGACGTCCTCATCAAAACTTTCCATCGCGGAAGAGGAAGCACTTCGAGACGAACGAACGCTCGTCTGCAGCAAAGAGGCCTCGTGAACTACAATAAGACTCCGCTTCGTTCGTACTGAACGCAAAAGCTGCGTTTGAAGAAAAATACGCTCTGTGTATTTTTTACCCTTTCAAGCTCTTGCAACGTGGCAACGCTCAGGCCACAGTTTACAGACGAGGCGCCGCCGCTCTCAGACACTTGAGAGAAGCGAGCGGCTGCCACAGACGCCCGGATCCCGGGCGGTGACTGAGCCGCTGCGGGGCTCGTGGCTCGTTTTTTGTCAATGAGCGAAACGAACGCTCAGAAAGCAGCGCGTGCGCCCGTTCACGCGGTCCCAGGCCGAGCCGAGCCGCGCCCCATCGGGGCGGGGGGGCCGCTTCAGTCGCCGCGGAAACGTCGGTCAGCGCTCTCCGCATCAGGCCGCGCGCCGTGCGGTACTCTCGCCGTGGCGACCAGCGAACGCGCCTTTTCATTCTCACCACGGTCTTCGAGTCGCTGAAGTGACTGTGAATTCAAGTGAACAATACGCCTATTAATATATATATTATATTTATATGTGACATCTACAAAATCAAGGTTATTTAATGACAATCAGAAATATCCTTATACTAGAGAAATGATTACTCAAGGTCTTCAAATGATTTAATGCCTGTGTGTCATCTCATTTTTAATTACCGCACCCAAAAATACGCTACTGCAAGGGCTAACAATCCATTAAGGAGCAGGGCACATGCCACGACAGCCAAACACCCAAGTTCACATTTCAAAATCAGAGGCTGGAGTTTGTGCAGAAGAGAAAGGATACACATGTGCACTTGGAAACAGATGCTGCTGGTACGCACGCACGCATGCACGCCCACACACGCATGCACACACACACACACACACACACACAAGCACGCACGCACCCACGGACGCACGCACATCCATCCATTATCTAACCTGCGTATTGCTGGTCAGTGTTGTGGGTGGGAGCTTATGCATGCATTGGCTGAGGGGTACAGTGGGACGGGTCTCCAATTCACCGCAGGGTGCACATACCATTCACTCTATGGACAATTTAGAGTCTCCAACTAGCCTACTTCAATCTTTGGACTGTGGGAGGAAGCCCACGCAGACACAGGGAGAACATGCAAACTTCACATGGGGCCCTAGGATTTGAATCTGGAACCTTCTTGCTCTGAGGCTACACACACGCACGCGCACACACACACACACACACACGCACACACACACACACGCACACTCGGTGCCCTATAATACTTCATGAAAACTTTTACAAGCAGTTATCAAAACAGAGCAGTGAAAAAAAGAAACTCTTCGTAACGTCTCGTAATGAGAAGGGCGCACATGTACTGTACCTTCTTAGTTCAACCTTGAGAAATGTGCACAGTCAGCTGCTTCTTGCAAAATGACCATCAAATAATTATTTGATATTCTCCCCCCCCAGCTCATTTTAATGAACAGCACTTTGAAGAAATTCAGTGCTTATGAGCTTCTGCGGGCTGGGCTGGACAAGATGTCGAGAGGTCCCATACATACTCTAACAAGCTGGAGGAAAAAAAAGCAAAGAAACCGCTCTCAAATTCACTGGAAGCGATTGCGTCTGACATCCACCGCGCTCGGCAGCCTGCCTCGGCACCACCCTTAATCCGCAGCCCACCTGCGGCAACAGGAACGAATCTCCTCAATTTACCCAGGAAATCTACCGAGGGTCATTTCAATCAAAACACTCAGCAGTTCCAATATAACGTGGAGGGGAGGGGAGGGGAGGGGAGACGACAACGATAACAACAGCGACGGCAGGAAGAACAAGCATACATATTCACCGGCCGGGCTTTCAATTTTCCTACAAGGAGAATATTGGTCCGTTTAGCGAACTGAGGGCTAGCCGTCTCCGCCCGTGAACGTACTGGCAATTCAGGCGGGCAGCGCGGGTGGAATGTCTGAGCAGGCCCCGCTCCCCTCCCACTCCCACTCCCCCCCCCCCCCCCAAAAAAAAAATAAAAAAACAGAAAGTCAATCAGCGCAGGCCGAGCATGGAGAAATGGCTCTCGTTAACTGTGACCTTGAGAGATAATGATGACACTGAGCGGGGCGTGCGGTGCAACAGGTCCGTGATTAAAGAACGATGCGCTGAGCGTAAACACGGCCTGCTCTCCACCGACGGGCGGCCATCACGGGGACCCGGGCGCTTTTCCCCAGACGAGCGAGATCGCACGCCGCAGGGAGGTACCGCGGTGAATCCATTACAAGGGCAGGGACAAGCACCTGTTAGCAGCCAATTTCACACACACACACATGCATGCACACATGCACACACACACACGCACAACACACACACACACACACGCACACGCGCGCACAACACACACACACGCACACATGCACACACACACGCACAACACACACACATGCAACACACGTGCACAACACACACACACATGCAACACACGTGCACAACACACACACACATGCAAACACACGCGCACACACACACACACACACACACACACACACGCATACTGTCACAAACATACACACACACACACACACGCATGCACACACACACTCACACGCGCACACACACAGAAGTACACACACATGGGCATACCATCCAAAGTATGGCCATGTGTATTTATTTATTATTAAACAGGATGGCAAACACCACAGAGAATAGGGGGGAAAAAAACACTTTCCTGGCAGCCCACCACACAATGTGCTCAAAACAAGGAACTGAGGAGCTCCCTGTCATCCATATTTATGTTCAAAGAAGACAGTCATGCAGAAGTCATGAAACTAAACCGACAGACTTCTCCACTTCCTCCAGGAAATTTCTCAGGGGGAAAGCCAGGCAATATGAGATTTCCCCCCACCCCCGTGCGAAATGGACGCGCAGATGGAACAGATGAAGAAACGCATTTCTTGTGAAAAGAAGATGAAAGACGACTGGTCCCCCCCCCCCCGCAGGACAGTCCGCTACAGTCCTCCTGGGGAAAACAGGACTCCCTCGCGCACACCGCCACACGTACATGTTTGTTTTTTCTCAACGTTACTGGGTCAGCCAACAGCAAGGAGCAGAATTCAGCGAGTCCTCCACGTTAGCAAACACTATATGGCCATTTTATAAAAGGCATCATTCATTCATGGCAAGAATTAAATTATGATATTTTAATAATTGGTCCAATTAGAAATAAGGGGTCAATGATGTCGGGAAATATAGAATTCAAATCATTTCATGTTACAAATTGCACTGGCTACAGTAACAACACAGATAAAATGTTTTACCTAGAGAATGAGATTACATTTTGTACTCTGGACTCCCAGCCAAATTCTGTCTGACGGACCCAGTGAAAGGCTCCCATTATTCCCTCTCCTCATTCCTCTCTTTCCCCCCTCCCCGTCTGTCAACACCGCAGACTGCCAGGCTGGTCAAGATTCAGCCAGCCATGTAAATCATTCACCACGCCTGTCACCCGTTTTAAATAAATAACATTCCCCTAATTGTAATGAGCAGTTGTAATTACCTCGCCCTTATTGAATATGATTAATATTTCATTTCTTTGGCTGTGCGGGGATTTTAATACGCCGCTCGGCCGCTTTCACCTGCGACTTATTTTCCCTCCCGCCTGCGTCGCGTGGCATTAATTAATATGGCTTACAGGTAACGGCGTGGGGAAACGCGGCGGTTATTGGATACTTTAGAAGCCGCGATGTATCTGCATATGAGGCAGTATGTCATCTCGAGTACCTATGCCTGCGTTTCCCGGTGCAATAATTTTGTCGTTCCAACCGAACTGTTAGTTAGCTTCTTCTGTAATGAAGCCGAAGCAGTTGCGCTAAATGACTGCCTGTGACTGACAGCTGAGTGGTCTCTACAAAAAAGACAAACCCATCGGAAGTGCTGAATATGTATGAGCCACGGAATTCTGTACATTATTTTGCATTTCCACAGACGCGTCATTAGCAGAAGTTCCCTTTTTTGACTTCCTTCCCAAGTTCATTAAAAAACTTCTGCGAGGCAAGGTGAGCTCGCGCAAGCTAATTGTCGCGGAACGCAATTCATAACCAAATCGAATGCTATTTGAAGCACAAAAGGATCCGAAAGCAATCAAATCACACACAGCATGAGACGAAGAATGCTGCATTGCAGTCGGATGTGACTGTAAATTTCTGCGCAAAATTGGCACACTTCTTGCGTTGCACAACAAGATTATGTGTTGTGTTCCAGGACCCTCACAGCTGTTTTTGTTCACACTATTTAACAGTGACAAGGGCAAGAGAAAAATCAATTGATTTGTGATGCACCTATTCGCAAACGAGAGACTGCGGCACACGACATCATTAGTAAAGGGCAGAAAAATCCCGCTCCGCATTATTGTCGGATGACAAGCTGCTGTCTGCTGTGTAACATATGTAAAGCAGCGAACAGGGTTTAACATGCCTTTTCTGTCTGGCTATTGGGCGTCATATTTTCATGGTAGTTAGTCAATTGTAAAATTAATGAATTCAGAAAATGAAATTTTGAAAAGTTACCTAGGATTATTCTGTATACTTGCAAGATTTCCACAACATTCTTCTGCAGAATATTAGCCTCTTCTTTTATTAGTAACTGTAACCCAGTTTATCTCGTTCAATGCATTACTGTATGGATGAAGATGACATGTAACTTTACTTACATTGTAATAGCTAACATTTTTTTAAAAGATAGCCAATGGTGGAAGAATGGTGGTAACAGAATCTGGAAGCCAATATTGGTCCTACTCTGGAAAAAGAAAATCACTGTCATTTACTTCAAATTAATTTGCTAATAAATTATTTATTTACTATCTTATAAAGTACAAACATACATATTATTTGATGAGCAAGATTGGAGAAAAAAATTAGACGAGGTAAATTATCATGTGTTCTATTATGGAACAAAGTTGATTAGTTTGCCATTCTTCCAGTATGTGTATTTCCAGATACATAAGGAATTAGATCCAAGTATTTGCTATTTACAATAAGGGCATGCCCTGCAGTACATCTATAGAGAAGTACATAAACTTAACTTTGGATATAGCAATATTGTTTGCGTTCAAATGCAAGGTATGGTAAGCAATAATGATACCATTCCTCAAAGTGGCATTTTTAGTAGTCAGTGGATACATTTTGAAAAAAATGATTATAGGATAAATTAAGACAAGGCATTTTCATTAAGGCTGATTCAGACCTAGAAGCATACAGCTAAGCATCTTCCGCCATTTTGAAAGCGGAGCTGACCCTGAGAGAAAGGAGACCAGGACCACATACTGCATGAGAACCACAGGTGAGCTGAACTGGGGCTAATGAGAAGGTGGGAATACAGCTCACTGGAGAAATCACATAAAGCAAAGGGCACAAAACCAGCCTTGAATGCAATAATGTCAGACTGAATCTGCGTGTAGTGACAGTCAAAATACATATGAATCATCACAGCTGCATTGTGTGCATACAGCAATACACTGGCTTTTGTTGGAGACACTCCTGTCATTAAACAGACCATGTTTCCAGACACGGCTCAGACTCACACTCAAACAGAAATAGAAACATAGCCTTGAATCCCAAACATTGGCCACCCAATCCCCTTGCATTATCTACCCAATTCAATTCAATTCAAATCCACAAATGAGAATTTAGTTCTGGGCTTACCTGCTGGCCTTCCTCAAGGTAAATAATAACAATGCTATTTTATTTTGGAAACAAATTATCCTTAAATTTTAAATGGTATGAAACTAGTTCTAAGCATGACTATAACTATAATATATAAGCATGACTATAACTATAATATATACAGTGAGCTCCATCTATGTAGTAATCTTGCGATTTTGCCATCCATTACACCGTAAGTAAATTCCCATGGCTGCAGAATTTTGGGATTAGCGGCAAATGGGGGGCCCGTTTCCTGCAGGTTTCCATGGCGTGAAAGCAGCCGCAGAGGGGAAACAAAGGACCTTTGGGGCCTAACACAAGCCTGCCTGCTGACAGACATTACAGACGGCAGACCGACCCGCTGTCAGCTCAGCAGGAACAGGGAACCACCGCCGCCGCCGCCGCCGCCGCCCCCGCGCGTTTGACACGGTCGTTTTTAGCGCGTGGATTATTCGGTTCGGTTCGGTTCGGTTGTATTTGTTCTCCGTCGGTTTGAAGTTTCAGAAAGCGCAGGCTCGAGCGTGCGCTCTCTCTCTCTCCCCCTCCCTAAATGAGTGCGGGCAGCCCACCCGCCCGCCGTCGATCCTCTCCTCCTCGCGAATCGCCCCGCTGAGCCGAGCGGTCATTGTGCCGGAGGAGTTCATTTCACGCGTAGCTGGTGAAGCAGACCGCGAGTGTTCGACCGCGGTAAGGAGCCGGTGTTCGTACAATGAGATGCGGACCGTCCTGCTGGTAGAGCTCGGTTCCCTGTGAAGCTGTCGGTTCCGGTTTTCACCGGCACGGTAAGGATTCTCTACCAGAATGCAGTGCTTCAGGGGCATAAAAATTGGCTACGATGCTAAAAGTCCAGTCGCAAACTCACCAACAAAAATGTGAGGGTAATTAGCAGTCCACTCACAATGCTAATAATAGGCAGGCATTTGCAATGTGGCACTTCCCAAATGCATTACAACAAAAAACTTAACAGTATGGGATTTACTAAAATCTACCAAGTACCGTAGCCGTGGCTGATGTGACAGGTGACTATGACAACCGGCCAGCCGTCACGGTGTCTGCCAGACCACCGAAGCCCTGGGGCCCATCCACATGTACAGAAAGTTTACAGCCAGAAGCAATTTACAGTCCACAGTGTGAACAGTTGGGCAACCTTTCACTTGTTGTGTTTTGACAATAAGGGCTTCTCTTGGGTCTTTCACAGTTAAGCTGGTCAGGAAATAGCTTCAGTCTACACTACAACTGCACATGCTAATATGAGTGTGTCTGTGACCTGCAGTGGATGCAAACAGGGCATCATTGGATCTAGAGAATTAGAACCCATGCCAACAACTAGGAGGCAGAAAATTCTTCTGAATAAAGATAAGACCTAATTTTATTTTCCACTGTAAAATTGCCCTTATCCTCATAATGTAGTTAGTGTCAGACCTAAATCTTGCATTCCGCTGATGTAATTTTTATGACGGTGCTACCCACCCCCACCCGAAAAAAAGGGAAGTCTGTCCTTGAAATAAGGAGAGGCATGTCCATGAGATGGTGAATGATGTTAAAATTATTAGGGAAATTATCAGACAGTCAAGCTACCAATCTCGAGCTACCTGCTAGACCACAAGCACATCAAAGCTGGCAAGCGCTTACAGAGAATGACTTGAAAGGGTCAAGCTAAGAATGGTACATTGTCTAAAGGTGACATGGGAAATGTAATTTATAAATATTATACAAAAAAACAGGTTTTTGAACTTTCCACAATAAATGTGAGATATATAGTTCCACATTTTTTGGGACAAAGGCATATTTTTTCTTAATTTGGCTCTGTACTGCAGATTTTTTAGATTTGTAATCGAAGAATTAATATGTGGTTTTTATACAGAGTCCCCCTATTTCAGGGCACCATGTAGAGTAAATGGCTTCGCAGGTGTTTCTGATGAATCAGGTGTGTTCATTTGCTACCTTTATTCAAAGGAACGGCCACTAGCCCCTGAAACAGGTAGGAGGAGAAAATGCAGTACAGGCCTGGCAGAGCATCACTAGAGCTACATCACTACTAAGCACCTAGCAAAGTCTATGGGTCACAGACTTCAAGCAGTCATTGCATGCAAAGGATATGCATCAAAGTACTAAACATGACTAATTTAATTTACATAAACATTATGGTGCCCTGGAATGGGGGACTACCTGTATGTATAAAAAGTGCTCCAGTTTCTACATGGGGAAACCAAAGCTGAGAATGTGCACTTTAACCACCAGTTCATGTTGTTGGATTACAAATCTAAAATTGTGGAGTACAAAGGAAAAATAAAGAAAAAAATATTTTTCCCAAATATTATGGACTTCACTGAGTATGTGTGTGTGTGTGTGTATACAGCATTTATGATGTGTGGATTGTACTTTTCAGCAACTATGCAGTCTAGAGGTTGTATTTAATACACTGCAATATTGTCCAGCTGAAACTAAATGGGTTTGCAACTGTGTGTTTTTGTTTGTCAGTTACTTTTGATTATTTGGTCTTTGGATGTATTAATTTCCCCCATTAGTGCTGGAGCACTACGTCCCTTCATTTCAGGCAGTGTTAAAGGTCCTGCATTAATCACTCAAGTGAAATGCATTAGGGATAACATTCAAAAGCTCAGTCTTCATTACTATTCATTTAATAATAATTAAAATAGCCATTGGCAGGATATTCTAATTGAAATTTTATGAATGCACAATTGCATTATTGTGAAACGAATCTCTGAAATGTGAAAAAAAAAAAAATTGAAAAGCAAAAATGACTGTGCTTTCCGGAACAATAAGATGTTAATTTAAGAAATACAAAGTCACATCTCTACGGCATGTCACTCTTCAGGTTAAAAAAATAAGTAAAAAATTTCATTTTCCAAAGCGGGGTCTATGGGAGTCTGCATATATACGGAATCGAGTGTGTGCTTCCATCAAAAAAAAAAAAAAAAAACCAATTTGAGTGACAGCCCTGTCCAGCTCTCTCCTGCCCACACTCCCCGCTGAACAGACTCTGTTTGTTAATTAA
Organism: Anguilla anguilla; assembly: GCF_013347855.1. Lineage (NCBI taxonomy): Eukaryota > Metazoa > Chordata > Actinopteri > Anguilliformes > Anguillidae > Anguilla > Anguilla anguilla. Next base: position 27,212,677 of record NC_049218.1, on the reverse strand, counting down.
CCGTAATGATGTAAACAAGGACTCAACCTGACAATCTCCACTGTCGCGAGGAGGCAATCTGTTTAGACAATCACCGCGAGCGCTCGCCCGCGCGCTCACATCTTCCCACCTCCGAGCGCTCCCCAGCGCCGCAGTAATAACGCCGCCCAGGCACAACGCTGCGCTCAGTTGATTGGATTTTCTCCGCTGCCGAACATCTCACGGATAGATGGCTGTTCTGCGTTCGCTCCTGACACACAGGAAGTGTGTGACGTGCCTGCTGGGAATGAAGCTTCTGACCTAACGCAAAAGCGCAATGGATATTAGGAGACTGTCGGTGGCAAAACTAGGATTCATACGCAATAAGTATTCATTTAAAAAATATATACATTCCCACTCTTATTTGTAATGTCCAATTATATGCAAGCACCGCAACCACTGCCAATTTGAGAGTGAACACCTGAGGTTCTCCCTGGAAACCCTTGTTGTCACCAGCTGCTTCTTTTCACACCCCAGGTTATAGCTAAGCTCACATACAGTAGAGTTGGAGGAAGACCTTTCATATGCGGCTTTGACATGCAGTCCATGGGCACCAGATTGACCAGCAGGGGTCACAACAGGGAAAACAACACTAGTACAAATAGACAATAGCAGCACAGCATCCTTATCATCGTCATTGTCTGCTTCATGAGATGGAGCAAACACAAAACAATTCCAGACAGGATAGGGGAACGTGATCATTAGTAATTCAACTGTTTGGTCTCAAATGATAGCCGTCCTGTCTTCAAATAGGCACATGAAGTGGTGTGTGAACTCCAAATCGTAAAACGTGCAGTAAGAACACTGATATAGAATTGTGATATATGATCTCTGAAATTACATACGGAACAGTCTTTTTTTTTTTTTTGTCCTTGTAGTTTAAATCCAATATCAGAGTACAGGGACGGAGCACGTGACGTGTTATTATTCTGAATGAAATGAGGCGTACTGGAACAGAACAAAAGCAGGGAGGGCACGTTTACCAGGAGTGGGTAGTTGCTGAAACGGCTCTCTGTTCAGTAGATACGTTAGTTCCACGTGAATTATCATGATAATAATAACCGGAATAACTTTCCATTTTTTCTTATATATAAATAGAAAAAATGGGGGGGGGGGGGCTATGGGGGGGGGACCTTCCTGCAGACTCACGACTGGCAGCATTAGTACCCCACAGCATGTCACGCAGGGGCATGAGACGAGCTCATCCTCAACCCCCCAGTGCTTAATTAGAACTCACTGTGGAGATCTGCATAATGCCAAAGACAGCACAATCACACTCACGACTGCGCTGTTATTCTCGTCTGATTGAATATAAAGTAGCTAATCATCACTAATTGGCTCTAACAAAAAAGGGCATTCTTTGGGGATACCCACCCCCCCCCCACCAAAAAAATAAATAAATAAAAATAAATAAATTAATTAATTAATTGATAAATAAATAGATAAAATAAAATAAAAAATCTGCAGTCCCTTTGCAGAACCACCAGATATTTCTTTTGTTCTTAGACACTTTGTTCTGAAGACGAGCATAATTAACACAAAGAATGCGTGTCTCCCACCGTACCACCATTCGATAAATCATCTATTTGCTGTGACACTGTTAAAATAGTTTCCGACTGTCGAGGGATGATTTCACAAAGGACGTTGTGCCCATTTGAAATTCGCACGGCTGTGCTACGTTTTCATATAAATAGATGATTGCAGGAAAAAAGAAAAAATGGAAACAGTATTCAAAATTAAAAGACTTGTAAAGCAGTGAAGAAACCAATGGAGTTAGTAGTGTGGGACTAGCAGTTTGCTCTGTATGTAATGATGTCTTAATCAGTTCAGACCACCCATTCGGTAAAATGTCTTCAGTTCTGGAGTTCCATTTCAATCACAGAGCCCTGCTTTGTGCCCTCGACTGTGCTTCGTAACCTCAATTCTGCCCGTAAACACATCCAGCTGTTTAAATGCACGTTGGCCTGTGTTTAATCAGACCACAATGCATTTAAACAATCCATTTGTCCCTCCGTTCGTCTTAACTTTGCAATTAAACGCCGGCGCTACTTCTCGCAGGAGCTTCCGTGTTTCACACAGTTTCACGAGCTAATCTCGATGATCGCTGAACTCGCCGAACTGCGTCCGTGTCAAGAAAAAAATGTAAGCGTCATTTAATCGTGAGTCACGTTTAAGGAGACACGTTGAGCAAACGCAGGTTCATACAACGGAAGGTACCGGTGCTGCCTTCAGAGAAGGGAATCTGCATAGAAAGTTTATAATACTATAAGGGCCCGCAAAGTCCGCAACAGCCATCAGAGTAACACTTGCGCCAGGCCTCCACGACCCCGGAGACTACCCTGATTTAGCACCGCCGGCGTGGCTGACACCACTGCTTTAAGAGCGCCAAAATGTCAGGTTTTACATAGCCTAATATTTCACCGGAAGAAAATAAGTCCAAACATCGCTCATCCAAATGTCAGGAGACGCGAAGCCAGCATCCCAGTTTACCTCCTTGCAGTTCATTTTCATCAGAAACAGAAAAGAGGGTAATTAGCGTTTTCTCTCTTTATTAATTGGAGCTGGGTGGCATATCACCACAGACGTAATTGGAGTTAATTGCCCCAGTGTTTCCTGGGCTCCGGAACAGATAAATAGCAGTGGCAAAATCAAGTGATGGGATGACCTTTTCAAAAGACTCGTCTAATTAACCTTTTAGATGCATACGGAGGTGTCTGAAACCGGGGTACAAGAGCCAGGCTTGGAGGGAGTCTTTGATATAACGCACAAGGTTCCATTTTTCAGGAGGGAGGGACCAACCAGCCCCGACGAGAGAGCTAACTGGAACAAATCAACCTCACACGGAGAGAAAAGAATGAGGAAAAAAAAAAGTTGTTAAAATGAATCCGCAGTACAAGCACTTGCGATGTTGATAAGCACGTGCAGCGAGGACTGTCTGACCTGCAGAGAGAGAAGTTCTCACCAATAAATCTACCTGTAACACGTTCGTCCCAAATCGGAGGAAATTAGGGCTGTGTGAGACAGCTGGTGCAAAAACAGCGGAGGAGCTGTTTTAGAACAGGAAGCGCGCGGGAAAGTGAGAAACCAAAGTGATAATGTAAAAATGAAGGAGGACAATTTCCCACACGTCAATATGTGCAAACACCGATATCTCCTAAACTAATTGCTGCTCTGCAAAAGAGAAAACAATGGGTGATGTCTGAAGTGTGTGAGTGTGCGCGTGCGTGCGTACGTGTGTACATCTTTGTGTGTAAATGCGCGTGTGTACGTGTGGGCATATGCGTGTGGGTTTGTGCCTTGTTGTCCAAATGCACTCTTTGGTGACTGGAAAGAAAGTTCTAATTCAAATTAAAAGCGCTCAAAGCTACATTTAAAGAAACAGGGAAAATGCTGTATGATATCTCTTTCCCCTCCTCTCTGACCTTTTCAGCATTCAGTTCTCACCTCTAAGCTCAGTCCCACACACTGTAGATTTACAATTCTCTGGGTTCTGTCTAAATGATTTTCTGCACACTCCCAATCTGTTACATAAAATTTCTCATAAAATATTTATGGCTTATTTGGGTGACATTTTATTTAAAGCACTGCAACTTTCAAATTTTCCCTGGAATGTGGGACCAAATGTTGTCTGTTAAGTGTTGAATTAACACTGTTAGAGTTGAATTAACCTTGGGCATTTTTACCGGGTATGGGCTTTAATAAGGCTTTCATTGCTGCATCTGGCTTGTAATCTTGCACATGATATTTTATCAAGGCATATGAAATGTGTTTGGAATAATATTTGGAATACATATTTTGAAAAAAATGATTTGAAAACACTTTAAATCTAAATATGTACCTCCAAAGATTAGTTTAAATATGTTTAACACAAGGCATTTGTATAAGGCATAATATTTAGTAAATACCTTAAATGCATCTTCGTTTAATTTTTAAGAACACATATTGAAATAATCATGTTTTTAATCTGATCATTTTAAATTTGGTTACAGGATACAAAATACAACCACAACCTGTGAATTGCAAAATTAGATTTGATTGGACTGTAAATATATTTGCTCAGTAATACTACATCTGAAACACCACACAGAAAATCAGACCGCTTACAAGTCCCAACATTGTTTGTTTCACTAACCATGATTCAAAGACTATTTTAGAAAGACCATAAAAAAATCTGAGACTGTTACGAAAAGAAGAAAAAAAATTGAAAAGCATAGAGACCTTTTTTGAAAAAAACAACACGCAACACGCAACGTTCGCATTCTTATTTTGGAGCGGAACACGACTGGAACACGCAGGTGATCCAGAACACCGAGGGCGAGCGGTTCCCATGATTCCCTCTGCCTGGTGTCCGCTCAGGCCCGTTTCTCGCCGAGGAGGAGGACGTCCAAAGAAAACAGCGGCGGGGCGAAACACACAAACACGTGTTCGCAACCGGGCAGCGCAGACGAAGAGAAATGAATCACGCTCCGACCTGTCAGCCCCTCCGCGAACGCCAACGCGCACACGCACGCCGTCCGCCTCCCCCGCGGCGAGGCGTGACCACATCCTCTCGGCCCGACGGGTATTTAAAAAGCCATCGCCGCGATTCGAAAAACAGATGCGTCGGACGTCTCGTGCACCGTTTGTTATCCGTCGCCCCGAAATTCAGGCGTCCAGAAACTTTCGAGTTTTCGAGAGACTCGTTTTCCAATGGAAAAGGATAAACGGAAAGAGGGGGGGGGGGGGGGAAAGCCCTTAATGCGCTATCTATGAAACTCGTTTGTTCAAGGTTACGACCGGCAACAAACCTTCCTTTTCATTTAGTCAACATTCACCACCCACGTTTGGTAATCTTCGTCATTAAAATGGAGACACGCGCGCGCAGAAGTGAGCGCATTATGCTCCTCAGAGCCATTAATCTAATGAATTTAGAGCCACTTACGTTCCCGGACACAAATTAATGAGCGAATGACAAATGGCTGGGGGAAAAAAAATGTGTGTGAAGTGTTAAGCACATAAATGTAAATTAATTAGTCACATGGGAAATTAGCACTTTTTGAAAACGGAGGGTAAAAACTGTATGTCATAAAACAGTAAGCAGTGGTAGCAGCGGTTGTATAAATAATGGCCGAGCGCAACGGATTTAGCACGTATGACAAAATGCCGACAGACATTTCAACTGCGATCCGCATTTGTTGTTATTATTGTCTGTAAATGTTACATTATCATATTAATGGAATTCCTGACGTAATTCAAATGTAATAATTGGCGAGAATAAAAGGCTTAACAAAACATGTTTTGTCGCAAACAGGGCTTGTTTGTAATTTTATGAATGTGCATAAGGAGAACACTGAGAGTATGGTTACAATGTGATTCTTCAGTCTTTGTGTCTGCAGTATTAGCAAAAGGGCAAAATCACTGTTGAAGCAATGCTGATATATACAAAGGGGTGGAAATCTAAGTTGAGAGACATTCTGATATAAACGGACTAGGTTAATCCCAATATATCTCAGGTTTTACCCGAATATGCCCTGGCTGCATCCTAGTCCTAGTCGGATGGAACACTTGCACTTTTCGACCAAACGTAGCTGGGTTTTCACCTGAATGCCTAGACGGCGTTTCAACAGCCTTTCCTCCAAAGAAATGTTCACAGGAATATAGGAGGCTTGAAAACCTTGCCTGACCCTGCCCTGCCCTCCCCTACATACCCTGGGCAAAGCAAACCACAAGCATCAACTCAGACTCCATTAACAAAAATAAAAAAAGACAGCCAAGGACTGACACAAACGAGGAAAAGAAAGACAGCACTAACCCACAAAATCCTGACATTTCAAAGAGCCAAATAAATGTGTTATTATGTTTTCTATATTTGGGAGGAGTGATGTTTCAACGGGAGAGAAAAAGCCTGAAAAGCCAAGGGCACCGGCTTGCCTAATGCTCCCATTACTGCCTTTGGTTGCAGAACTCACTGTAAGGAGCTGGACCGGCATCTGGCACAGTACCGTACCGCTGGACTCCTGTGAAAGCCTACAGCGTAGTTTAATGAAACTCCCAGAGCCGATGCCAGTTAGGGAGGATACACACATCAGAACCGTAGCAGCCAAGAACTGTACTAGAGACGTCTCTTTCCCCCCCCCTCCTGAATGCACTACTCTTCCCATGCCACACTCCCTGGCTGCTCAGAGCCTGGCCGGACCGCGGGCCCTCCATTTTGGCTCTGGGCGAGGTGCCGAGGCTGCCTCCCTCAGACGCAGTCGCCTTTTGAGCAACTGGGCTTCAAACGGGGGCGACTGAACGCCGGCGGCGGCGTGAGTAATGAGAGATGGGAGGAGCGGAGGTTTTCGCAGAGGTGGGCGATCGGGCCTCGCTATCTGTCACCACGGTAACGAGGCCAGAGGTAATGAGCGGGACCCGCGCGGTCGGCCCTCCGCTGCTTTAATCCGAGCCCGACGTGTCGTCTCGGCGGCGGCGGCGACCCCACGCGCGGGCCTCCGCAAGCAGGAGCAGACGCGCGCTCCTCCTCCGAGAGACAGAAATACACACCGACGCGTGAAGCCTCAGATCTCCCGCTGGGACAAAACACCCAAAATGTCAGATGTAAACAAATGATATGTTTTATTTTTGTTTGTTTTTTTTTTACTTCAGAGGGAGCTGCTCTCTGCCTCCTACGTGCACACGCATACACACACGCGCACGCACGCACGCACGCACGCACACACACACCTCAGGCATTCCATTCCAATGCATTTACACATTCACAGATACTGCACATGCAAAATACTCATGCCTACACACAAAGGTTACTGGGTTCTAACAATGTGCAACTACTGTCTCTTCAAGATAAAAACCAAAAACAAACGCTGATATTCCCAAAAATACTCAATAGCCTCTTGAAAGGATAGTAAAACACCAAGGGCACTACATTGCAAAAATCTTCAGATAAAACAGGGCTATCTGTTTTAATTAAGCTGAACTATTTGATTAAAGGTTTAATGACTTCACTTCAGCAATGATATTAGGAATAGTCCTTTCACACTGTCTACTCTGAAATTTCTGAGAATGTAGTGTATGTTCCTAAAATGCCTATAGTATACACAGCAAAGTGTTAACTTACAGAGTACATATGGTTCCTATTGAACTCATATGCACACTGTTAGAGTACAACTAACAATTACAAACTAACGCTACACCTTTTACTATGTACAACACAAATTGAGAAAGATTGTATGCGTCTCATTTTACGTGTGAACCTGAAAAAATAAATAAAAAGCATTCATCAAAAAAATGATTGCAAGTACTCAAAGCAATTTATACCCAGCATAATCCAAAATGCACCAAGCTAAAAGAAAAGGATAAGACAAATAAATAAACCCTTAGAACAGAGAGAAAATATAAGGATATTTAATCCCATTGCAGAATACCATTCATCATCTATCCAGTTACTTTAACATTTCTTAAACAGGTAATTTGTGGTTTCCCCAGATAGAGTTCCTGTTACACCAGTGTGTTATGGCTATCACACACTTCAGAAAGAGTTCCTGTTACATCAGTGTGTTATGGCTCTCAAGCACTTCTACCAATGTCTACAATAAAGAAAACAGCCATAAAAACCCCATGGCTGCGTGACTGTAGAAACCAAAAGTTGGCTGTAAAAAAATCTTGATGGCAGATTGAAGAGGCCAGTTGCATACTGTATATGTACATATTCTTCTGTATATATATATATATATATATATATATATATATATATATATATATATATATATATATGAGAAAATATAAATATTTCTTATGAAAAGTATGAAAATTTAGAATTATGGGCACAAAAAAAAATAATTAAAAAAAATTACACAGTGCAATAACAAACACAAGACATTCCAGACTTGCTTTTGCACTGCACGTGTTGTCACGCTTGGGGGGGAAGCAATTGTCTTTGCATAACAAATATAGTCAGAAGAACTAAAAAAACCTCTCTAACATGAACACACCCACACCGCCCCCCCCCCCCCCTCCCCTCCACCCCCAGTGGGCTGTGTGGATCCTCCATGGCTGACGTTCACTCCAGGGATGAATATTATGGCGTTTCTAGCTCCACAGGAACATTCCAGCCCTACATCGCTTAGTCAAAATAGCCACATATTCCAAGATAAGAGCACCACGCAAAGACAAAATAACAAGGTGCCAACACAAGTACATTTCAAAATCCATTTCAAAACAATAATAATAATTTCACATTCAAGCCTCCGCTAAAGTCCTCATCTCCAACACACGATGACGATATTGTTTTTTCCCCCCTCTGTTTCCAGATGTAACTATGGTCCTTTACTTTCTGTAAGGTACCAGCTGTAACTTATCAACATAATCACCAGGGCCTTCCTTCAGAAGTCTCTAAAAATCATCCGAGAGAGATTTATCTCAGCCATTCACACTTTACAAATTTACATTTTCCAACTCATATTGTGACTCATATCTCTTACGCTGCAGTTAATTTAAAAATAGAAGCAAAGTAAGCACAGAGTGATCTGATTATATATGTATAATGATGATTACATGTATATATGTATATATATATATATATATATATAATATGACTAGTTCATAGGTTCTCAGGCACACTGGACCTCCACATAAAGTTCTTTCTGGGGGCTTGAATTTCAGAGTATGAAGCATGTAAAGGCTTCAGTTCCCACAGTTCCCCCTGCCTGATGTTCCAGAGCTCAGTAACTGATGCAGGTGCTGTCTGGACTGCAGGATGTGATCAGTCAGTCTCCGTGCCGGGCTCCACAGCCATGACAGATTGCTCCCCCACTTGGACAGCAGCGCACCGGGGTCCAAGCACCTAGCGGGCCCCAGCAGCGGGCCCCAGCAGCGGGCCGAGGGGGGGGGGGGGAGGGCTACACACAACCCCCCGTGCTCACTCACTGCACCACTGTCAAACGCTCTGCCCAAGAAGAATTCCGGATCTTAATATAGCGTGGGCTGTGCGGGGAGGGGTTTTGGTAGTTTACCTATTTAACAAAAAACGCAGACAAAGACAAAGTGTGGGGTCCGACCATTTTCGGCAGTTTCCAAAGTGCTCTGAACCGCATTGGCAGGTTAAGCTAGTTGCTTCTTGGCTTGGAGCTCTCCTCGTTTTTCATCTGAGATCAGTTCATCAGCCAGGGACTCTTCAGCGGCGTATTATTAGTCCTGGGCACGCACACACTCTTCCACCATTACACAGAATTAGCCCACCCTCACCGTGTGCATTTATAAAGGTCATCATGACCTCCAAAGTATTACTACCTGGTAGCCTCTCAGAGAACTAAGCAAATCCTTATTACATTTAATAGAAAACAATAATCATCAGTCTACCTACTATATGTGATTGAACAGTAGTTAATAATTTCTGAATAAGTGCTACTGTGGACCTAACACATACTGTAAATACAAAAAGAAAATGGACAAAAATGGTGGAATAGCACTGAAAAACATTTTTTTAGAAGTAAAATAAGATATAAAAAAACAGAAAGGCATCAGCACAGCAACACAAAAACAGGTGAAGAAAGGTATCAGTTAATTCTTAGCACACATGAAGCTGACAGTTGTGCTCCAGGACCTCTGATAGTCCCTGGCCAATACCCTTTCCAAACATGTCTGTGCTACTAACAAGGGAGCGAATACAAACATGCCCCACAGGCCACACATTTTCTATATATATATTATTGTTTTTTTGTGAGCCATATGTCTATGGTATCTGAGTATGAAGAGTGGCTTGGATTCTAAAGTCGACAGATTAGCCAGTAATCAGTTTATTTTATGTTCAATTTTGTTTTGACTTCCATCCCATTGTAATTCCCTGGAATCTCCATTAGAGAGCTACCTGTCTGGAGTTTCCCAAAGGAGTCCTCTCTCTATGCAGTAGTGCACTGCCACCCAGATTCTCTCCACCCCTAACCACCCCGCCCCCCTCGCAAAAACACACACTATCCCAGCCCTCCTTGTCTGCCAGTGCTGAGCTCCACAAAATGGACCCCGAGCCCTTTCCAACCAAATTGACGTTAATGTGTTGAGGAGGGTCTTGGATCCATTGCCTCCCAAATATTTTGCGTGATGCCATGGACACAAGCCACGTCTTTTGCGGAATCAAACGGCCTGGCGCATCACAGCGCGGCCATTTTGTTTCACGGCGCCGTCGGGCGAGAGCTCTCTCTCTCTCATTGTTTTTCCTGCCCGCGAGAGGAAGAAAAGCAGAGATGGAGGAAAAGCGGCTTCGGCTGAGAGAGACTGAGATCATCCACTGGGGTCCAGTCAATCACAGCCATGCCGTGTTTTCGCAGAGGGATAACTAGATGTCTAGCAGCTGTGAAAATAAATTTGCCAGCATCGGCTGTCTCTGGGCGAAAACAAAAGAGTCCGTTTTTATAAACAGGTGAATTATTGCATAAATAAATGAAGAATGAAACCAAATACATCACCGAGACACATCTGAAACACGGTGATAAATTAACCGCTTCACGACAAGAAAGAAAAACAAAAATGGTTTACTGCTTTTTCCAGTTCCCCTCCCTTGTTCATTCCGAGGCACTCTCTTCAGCACAAACCCCAACTTTGTCCTCAGATTCACTGTGTTTATAGAGACAATGTATCTGTCCTAGTCTTTTCAGGGCAGACATGGAGATTAAATGCTACTATTTCCAAAATGGCTTGCTACTTTATTGTTTGTACTTTCCCCATTTAGCAGCACATTTGTAGCCAAGCTTCAGCACTAATAAAATGTGTAGAACATGGGCAGAGCAGTTATTTAGAGTAAAAACAATCTAATGACATAAATCTACTCTTTATAACAGCTCCCATCAGTTTTTCTCAACGGTACTCGCCACTGAATTCCCCCAGCACTATTCCCCAACAGAACCATTTTTCGTATCACCAATAACTACATTTCCCAACAGTACCTGTCACTGAATTTCCCATGGCACCCATCACCACATGTCCCTGCAGTCCCCAGTGCTGCGTTTAACCTGCACTTACCCTGCGCCTCCACACGCATGCCATTAGCTGCATTAACAACATCATAACCTTTTCATAATTGCATTGATTATCACAGAAGTTACAATTGAGTGTTTCCTGTCTATTAAGCCCATTTATGTCAGCTCACCCAAGAGTGTAGAGAAGTAGTTCTCCGGATTACAGCTAGAAACAGGTCCTGATCTATCTAAAGGCAGGGGGCCCAAGCTGGGCACACAATTACACCGGGGGCACCCCCACATCTGTTCCAAGGGGTACCCCCCACTGTTTACTCCATTAATACAATAAGTGTTCAAATTTCCCACATCGAATCACAGTGCAGCTCCAATATCTTATATTAGCAATGATTTATGCAAGAATTGCTGAAAGGGCAGATTCGGTATTGTATGTATTACCAAAATAGTAAGAACACTGTAACCTTTAACATGCTTTGTCCATAAATGTTGCTGCTTTTGTTCACATGGGAGCCCTGGCAGAAAATTTACTAAGTAAATTTATTTACATAAATCTTAGTGCCAACCTGAACTGGAGAAACGTCGTACATAGAATATCAACTCCAGCTCTGTTCGCACAAGACAGTAACACGGAAAACTACCGGAACATTTAAGGGTTAAGATGCATTTGTGCGAAAACCGGGGCTTTATGTACATGCATTTGCTTTAAACATGGGTGCTGACTAACGGGACAGCCGAGACTAGCCATTCTGAGTGTGATTGACAAACTAATGACCTATCATTTCCCAGAGTGCGTAGGGTGGCACCCGTGGTGGCCAATCAAAATCTGGGGGTGAGTGCGACCACATGTTCCCCCGGACCCGCCCCTGATTACAGCACTCAGAATCGACTAATATTATGGAAGAATAAATAACCTGCCACACAGTGTAGATTCTGGATATTACCTCGATGGAAGATTTTAGGGTCGACCCAAAACCATTAAACTCGCTGTATTATCAGACTCAGAACTGTTCTTACTGGAAGGCATCTTCACAAATGTAGACGTGTGCTACCGTATAAGTAACGCTGGTAAAACCTGACATTTTTCAGCAGAGGCACAGCTAAATTAGTATATTCTCTAATGACTTATTTACCAAAACAATGAACAGAGATCAAGCAGTGATGAATATCCTTCCCTCTAGAAGTTTGCAGTTTCTAGCTTACAGAGGTATAAAAACAAAAATATTTTACCCTCATGGCATTAAAAAAGGTCACAGTAAGCCCAGGAAGAGACAAAACACAAATAGTTCACTTCATATTAAAATAAACAAATGAGTACGATAAGCTTCAGACCACTGATTCAGAGCTGAAAATTTAAATTTAAAAAAAGGAAATTGCCATGTTTAAAGGACATGCTAAAAATTGCATTAGGCAACAGGCACATGGAGCACACCTCCACCTTGAATGATGTAGATATTTGTCACTATATTACATATGATGCAAGCAACACGTTAGCAGCGAGAGTGACCTTGGTTAACTGAAAGAAAATACATTAGAATGACTCACTTTCCCCATCTTCCATTTACTTAAAACGTATTTTAAATAAAGCATCAGAAGAGACCTGCGCAAAGCGCTGCTTCAGCATAGCTCTGTTTCATGTTCGCCACATTGTCTTTTTCCCTCTTGCTGTGTAAGACACCATACAACTCAATACAACCAGTGAGCTAATGAATTATTATTATTATTATTATTATTATTATTATTATTAATAATAATAATAATAATAATAATAATAATGCATGATTAAAACATTTCAGTCTGATGTAACATCTCAATTCGTAATACTTCAGCATAATAGTGGCCCTCAAAATAAAGGCCATGAACCATGTGTTGTGTGGCTGACTTATATAAGACTTCACTGCAAGGTGTCCTGGTATTGAGACACTGGCATTCAATAGAGAGCACAACCTATGACCACATTACAAGAAAGTGATCTCTCAGACATTTATGGGAAAGTGCAGAAGATTACAGTTATTGAAAAGCCGGCCGTTATGTAAGTCGCTTTGAATTGACTGAACATTAACACGGAAAAATGGTTAGAGGGGAAAAAAAAAAAAAGAGAGAAAAGATTCTCACCTGTACCGTTGGTTCTGTCTTTATAACAAAGGAAACGTGGAAGAGCGAGGAAGTATGTTGTGAAAAGCAGAGTCCTACGGCCGCTGTGAGATCCGATTCACTGAGCCAGCGAAAGGTTCTTTTTTTTTTCGGGAGATATGTACAGTACTCACCACAGACCGCAAGCCATTCTCCTTCATCAGCTTCAGAGAGTTCTGATAGCAGTCTTTCAGGAGCTCTCGCTGGGACTTGCCAACATGGCCTCTTGCCACAGGGCCCACAGTGTGAATCACATCTGTTTGAAACAAGAACGCCAAATCAATGTAATGCAAAAGAACGCCAAATCAGCACTGAATCAAAAAATGAAATCATACACTTAGTAGCACAGTAACCTTGTAACCACTCAACAGTAACAATTGGACAACCACATAGATGGCGAAGCTTGTGTAATTGCATAAAAGGGCATGGTTAATTTGGTGTTAAGCCTACATTCAAGTTTATGACTGTGGTTAATTTGCGGGGCAGAGTTGTACAGATAATGTATAATTACTCAACCTCCAATTTTGCGTTCCACATTAATTACTCCCTAGACTGAACGCATGAATAAAATAGTGCTACTTCATCAGACTGTAGTTACATCAACATGTTGTTCAACACCTGTGGTTCAACAACATCAGATATATACCCAACACTGTTGCCTGAACATATGTGTATGCCCACAGGTGAACCTTTATAGTGAAATGTAATACTTTACTTTTCATTCACTGTAACAATAGATGAAACAAAATCGTGTACATGGAACAGCTGCTCTGAATTGTGAATTGAATGCATTTTTAACTGCACCAGTTTTCCATAAGATTTAAGAATGCAGTCATTAGCTTACGCTAAAGTCTGGTATTTTAAATCTTCCCACTTAAAAGTACGTCAAGTTAGTGGTTACAGACATGAAAAATGCGAATATCGATTATTGATTAAAAGCTTCAAAACTGAGCAACTCTCTTTGACTTACAGAAAGCACCACCTGTTTACCAACTGTTGCCGATCCACTCAATAGTCAAGAAAATAACCTCATTTCACCTTGTTTTGTGCTGCAGTTAATTTATCCCTTGCACACATTTTAACTTTGGGAATGGAAACCCATTACACACGGTGATGGCACAGATGATTAGAAGCAAAGCAGATACGTCAGCTACTTCTTTAACGCATATCACAAAAATTTGGTGACGGTTTCCAAAAACATGTCTCAAAGACATAGACCTCATGACATAACTGAAGATACACTGCCTTTCTCAAGGATAACCACACTGACCTCTGGACTAACCAAACAGTCAAAGCTGTATTGATTGTATCGATTAGAATCATTTTGATTTGTAGTACCATATTCAATATTTTAGCATTCCCCACAAAATAATGACAACCTCATACTTTATGTGTATGCACAGGCTATAAAAATCTATACTTAGTTCTAATATATTGGGTTTCAAGAATCTAAACTAAAAGTGTCGCACATAGATTGCAGAGGCAATGCCGACAAATGATTCTGAAACTAAAAAGGCATAAAATTGCTGTCAAATCATGTTGTCAGGAAAAACTGAATGAATCCAGATCATATCAACAACAAATGAATAAGATAAGCAAAGTTATATTCTGACAATTTCCCAAGCACCTTTGAGTCTACCCATTTTCAGCTTATATTGACACTGTTTTTGTTGTTTTGGTGATCAGAGAAAAATATCCATCAATGTTAAAATCTTATTTATGTGAGCTTTTCTGTAATTACTCCAATGGATACACAACAAATTCCACGTATTAAGAGGAAATACGTAAGAGTGTGTGAATTACCATTGAGATAACCACTATTTATTAGCATAGGAGGGAGGTGGAGCAACTGATCATCACCTGCTTATGAAAAAAACGTTCTCATGAAATAATTTGAAAATAGGAACACATTTAATAACCATTCTCTGGAAAATGTGTCCCATTAATGAAATAACAGCCTAGGTAGGAAGTCAGGCTTATTTTTATGTGACCAGTTGAGAACTCCTCTCTTATACACCCGACTCGCTCTGTGCCTGAGTCTCTGTGTGCCCTGTCAGAGTTAACCAGACTGAGGAATGCAGCCCCTTTAATTCAATCATCAGGCCGCTGACAGGGAATTAAGGGAATACGAGCACAGAACTGACACAGGGACAGAAACAATGCGCCTGTGTCACATGACTCCTTCAGGCCTCTGAGTGTACCACAAGCCTGGGGATAAACAGCCTGAGTGATCCGGCACAAGGATCAATCACCAAATACACACACCTCTCTCTCTCCCCCGCTCTCTCTTATATATACCAGATATACCATACATAGGTAAACACACACACACACACACACGCGCGCGCGCGCGCATTCACACAAATAACTGAAATCATAGTGAACGGATATTGTGGATAATACTGTGAAATTAGATTTTTATAAGAGGTTTAGGATACA
The DNA here is from genome assembly GCF_013347855.1 of Anguilla anguilla. NCBI lineage: Eukaryota > Metazoa > Chordata > Actinopteri > Anguilliformes > Anguillidae > Anguilla > Anguilla anguilla. The sequence continues at coordinate 27,197,147 of NC_049218.1, read as the reverse complement.
TGCTCTCTAGTTGAAAATCCCATTTAAAACAGAACAAAGGTATCTGGCTTAATTACTGATATTCGTAGCCACATTTCTTGTTAATTTGTGAAAGAAATGGTGGGAATAGGACAGAATTATGGGATTATGTATTTACTGAATTATGAATTTACTGAATGACTGATATTACAGGTTGCATCTGATTGGTCAGGTAGTAGCAAACATGCTTTTGTTCTAAATATACTACCCTCTGAAAATGCTGATATTTAGAAAAAATGCAAGTGTTGTTAATTAGCATGATCCTGCAGCATGATCCTCAAAAAATATGTGAGAAATAAAACCTTTAATTGAGATGCAATTGAAAAGGAAAAGAAAAATAGCTAAATGCCTAAAAAATACCCATCTCCACCATCAAGACAATAATTAAGAAGTTTAAACTGGGGCTGTTTTGAGCCTGCCTGACAGAGCATACAAGTACATTTCCCCCCACGCACAGTAAGGAAATGGTTTGAGAGCCTAAAAATAAAAAAATCTCGAAAGATCACAGTTGGAGACCTGCAGTGGTTTGTTGCAAATTGAGGTCATCAAGCCTCCAGAACAACAATTAAAGACCACCCATAATGCCAAGTATCTACTGTCATCACACCACAAATATAAGCAGCTAGAATTTGCTAAACATCATTGGAACTTTGATTTGAGTTTGGTGTAAAAATAGGGATGGTCCTGCAGAAACTAACATAATTCCCACTGTGAACTATAAAGGTGGGTTTGTGTTGTAGAGCTGTTTTTCTGGCAGAGGCCATAGGACCCCTGTTAGTATATGTGCCATCATGGACTCCGTTGAGCATCAAGAGATTTTAGGAGATCTGAGGAGATTTTAC